>NC_061877.1:9942817-10251836 GCF_905147765.1 Vanessa atalanta
CATGTAAGGTGGTGACCACTAACCATCAGGTGACCCACTTGCTCGTCCGCCTACGTATATTATGTATGAATAATAATAACAATTAGGGCTTTAAAATAAGGAGGAAAGATCATGAGCAAAGTAGTAACGGTACTTATTTTATCTGAACTAAACCCGCTCTTGTAGTTGATAATCAGAACTTGGGAATTTGAATTGTGAAATCACAAACTTTACCTATAACTATGTAGGTATAAGTAATAGAATTTACGGAATGTTGGCCACGCGCGTTTACCGTTAAAGGACTTTGCAACTTTCAACTGACTGTGAATCTATGTCCTGGGGGCCAATTCTACTAACGTATAACGGTAACGACACGTTCCCGATTCTGTTCCGATCCAACGTCGACCGAACAGCAGTCGTTGTGATAGAAGAATATTAATAGAGCTAAACTGCGACAATTACGTTTATATTCGATAGAAATAAAGTGACAATAGGATACTTTCGGTCGTGAAGCATAAATTATGAAATTTGATATATAAATATTCTGATTTTGAGTCCTTAAAGCACATTATTGTTTTATTGTTTTAAAATTAAAAGTCGTAATTTTTAGTTTGTATATCACGTGACCTAAAACACGAGTCACCATGGTGTGACGTCATAGAGGCAAAAACTGTCATTTCAATATCATCTGGTACATTGAAAAACAACTTTTTATAGTTTTAATACTAGAATTTGTACACTATACACCAACGATAGCGATTGTAATTCATTATTTTCCCAAAAAAAATCAAATATTTATAGCTGTTAACGTTGAACGAGTGCCGGTCGTACATACAAAACAAATGTTGTTTTTACCAATATTACGTCACCAAAATGACTGACAGCATTTTTGCGGAAGTAAATGTGTTTATTTTGCCGAAATATAATTTTTGTGGCTATTTATTAGGAAAATCATCATTTTGAAGTACTTTTTCAAACATAATAGAATACCCTATTTATTAGTAGAATTTTCCTGTATAACATGCACGTGGAAAGTTAGATTAAAATAACAAATATATTTAAACGATTGTTAGTAGGTGTGTTTAATGACTCTATAAGAAGTCCGTGGCAATAAAATGGTTAAAAGTAACGGCTAAAAATATAATCTCGAGAGTATAACACGCGTTGGACGATATTTTGGTATAAGATGTATCTATTGATCTACTGTCTGCTATTAACAAAATTGAATACGTAAAACAAACAAAAATCTTGTATATTATATATAATTTTTTATACGTCATCAAGAAGAACGACGTAAGTTCTTGTTATGACGTACGAAAAATAATCAATTTGTCTGTATCGTATATATTGTTATACTTATAAAAATACATAGACGGAAATTAAATCATCAGAATTATAGTCGAAAATTTCGTATAGGATTGTACTGCGAGTATTTTTATTTAATTTTTGAAATAGAAAACATTTAAGAGTTATTTATAGAGATGCACGAGCCAAATTGTTTTCATTGGCATGTCTTAATGCTATTTTTATATCGAACAATCGAATAATACAATAATAGATTAGATCGCAAGTATTTACACACAGTCCATTATGAACGCGAACCAAACGTTATCTTGGCGATATGTAATGAATACATATGCAGAACAATGAAATCGTCTAGTGAATAAACTGTATAATGACTGCGCAAATATATGTACACGCTATGTTTATATGTATGCCGCTAGACACATACGGTTAGACACAGATAACCCGAATAACAACAACTCGTCTATTTTTATCATTTGCAAAATACTATTGTTAAAAATAATTCATTGATAAAAGGAACAGATGAATTACTCTGTGATACCGATGGTTCAAATTCAAAAGGGAAATATTGTGAGGAGGAAGTCTAATGTGTTGTTGATATTCTGACACATTCGTATCCCACGCGTACTGGAGAATAGTGAGAGCACATCTCTATGTGTTACTCTTTAAAAATAATTTAATAAACGTTAAGTTTAAAAGGTATTTTGTTATTATTTTCACTTACTGTGTCGTTATTTTTAAAAGATTCAAAGGCTTTTTGATTTATCAATGTGCGATTTTCTTTGACCGTCATTTTAACATCTTCATCCAGTATAATTTTTCCTTCGAGATACTGGTCAGCTATTGCTTTAGCCGCCTCCGATTTGGCCTTGTCTCCGCTCGCCAGATCCTTGACAAGAGTTGATACTTCGCCGATTCGTTTCATAAAGTTATTCCATTCTTCGTTTAATTCCATCTGCTTGTGATCCTTTAGTGCCGGGTTGGATGTTATCATTTCTTACTCATCGTGTATTGAGTCTAGATTGTTTTTGTTCTTCCGTTTATGTAAACAATTTCGTTATAGTATTTTGTATTGACTTAACAACTTACGTAGATACCGTTGTCAAGGTGATTTATACATTAAATTAATGTTTATATATTCCACAGTCTAGTCAAACTGGCGTTTGAATCGAAGTATGAGCTAATTGACTGAATGTTTGATATAACTTAATTTAGGATATACTTAAACAAATCGTCAATAAAAAAAGGAAATTTAAAAAACAATTTTTTTTTAATTAAAACGCAGAAAATAAAATTTGCCTCTTAATTATTTTATAATAATAGAGTTATAGAGTATGGAAGTTATGATATATTATCATAATTACGAAAGAAACTCATATCATCATCTCCATTATAGTGAAATCGTTATTCAGCGGTAAATGTTACTAGCTCTGAAACCAGACAGAGGTGGAAATGTAGAAATAATATAAACAATATTATTATACCTGATATTTATCCGTAAAATACAATAAAAATAATCCGTAAAACTACAAAAATGCTAGTAGACTGAGTACAGTGTACCACGCATTAATATGGAGTTTGCATACTATACTGTGAGTCTGCGGAACACAGGCTCTTAGACTATAGAAGTTAACTTTCCGATACGTTTCATTTCAATGTAACATTAATATGTAATTAAAGCGTCGCAGTCAAAACCGTCCATCAAATTATACGCTCACCGTGCCGACCTATCTAATTTATATTTGTCATCTACAATTATGTGAGGATACATATAATTTACAGATAAAAATTAACTATTCCTTTGACAATTTTAATCATAAAGAAAAATAACTTTAAGTAAACATTGAATTGACATAGATACAAGCGGCATAAGATAACAACCATGATAATTACGTTCTAAAACAATGCTTTTGATTCGGGTTCAAGACGATTTCCATTGGTTTATTTTTGATCACGTGACATATCAAATTGACTTGACAATTCTAAACATTTATGTGGTCTCTATAAAGTTATTCGTTGATTGCTTAGTTTGTATTGAATACACAAGGCAAAGAGACCGAGATTTCTTTTTCCACGTCTATTTTGAACTGGCTTTAACCGCACTCGGCTCTCCACCTGTAACCGTGCTTTCAACCTTTAGTCGTAACATAAATAAATACAGCGTGGCGTCCACTTTCCTCGTAGCAAATACCGAGGAAATGAATGTCTCTTTATATGACGCAACGACATAATGTAATTACATAATAAATTATTCACGTGTCAATACAAACGTTTAATATGTTTTCGTTGGTATTATTGCAGATCGTTTTGTTTATTTTAACAGCTGTTGGAAATTTGAAAGCTGTTGTGACACGGGTATATTATGTTAGAATCTATGCTGTGTCTATTTTAAACATTTTGAATGCAATGCGTTATGATTGGTTACGATTTGTTACTAAGCGGTTAAGATAGTGAAAACACGTGGGTTCTATATATAGAATTAAAGATAATTCTGTTCTTAGAAAAATAAAAATGTGTTTAGTTATGCACTGTTGTGTCCGACCGTCACAGCCAATCTTTTCTGAATCGACTGGACTACTTAAGTTCAGTTCTTCGTTGGAATGGATTATAAAAAAATATGTCGATTGCATTATATGACTTACCAAAAAAAAGGTTATTTAAATTTAAAATTTATAGTTCAAAAGATATTTAAAAAAAAAATGTCGCAACCGAAGTTAGCATTTAAAAAAATCTAAATAATAGTTTTTAGACATAATTTACAGGAAAAATGAATATTCACGAGAAATGCAATAATATAAAAAATAATACGGAATACTCTCCACGCGATACAGGCACGCACTTGCCGTTTTTATTAATTCGTTTTAATTTCGTGATTGTTTGTTTTTTTAAGTCACGTTTGAATAAAACGAAGTATTGTTTTCAAATTGATTTGGACTACATAACGCATATTTTAGTCATCGAGGTTAAATATAAGTTACAGTCTTAATGACAAGTCGTTAAATTTAAACCTTAATTATCTTGAACACAACACAACGAAAAAATATGTAATTGTTGAACTGGAAATGATTTTGGGATACGAATTGCTCATGTTTGATCATAATAAAGACTATAATTTATATCAATACTCTCTTAACTTAGATTCAAATTTTTACTTCGTTGTACACATGATTTACTTCGTTTTCATCAATATTATCTCGTAAGTGAAAGTGTAGCTTTACATTCAATGTAATCCTGTAATACGATAATTTATAACAGCTTATAAGAGCCTAGTTAGTTAAGAGCATAATAGAGAATATTGTGATGTTTTGTTTGTAGCAAAACTAATATGTTGCAAACACAGAATTTACTATTTCAATGGAAACTCGCCTTTAGGTATGTCGCTGTTTGCCAACGCGCTTTTACCTGTAATCACTCCTTAGTCTTCAGACCGAAACACGTCGGCAAATAATATACTTGTTATATTTATCTGTGGTAGAAAGGGGTCAAGTAAATTTGCATATACTTGCCAGCTGGTTTTGTTTATGAAATTGCGGCGAATATATAACTGATATGACACATATGGAATCATACTTATTATTTTTGTTATGTTGTAAAATTTCATAAGTATATTAATAAATAAAAAAAAATCCAAAGGTAACCTGCATGAAAAATGAAAGTTAACTTAAAACTTAAAAAAACATTTGAAAATTTCCAGTCAGTATCTTGAAGTCGGTGTACATATCTAAACAATTCGTCTCGCCTTTTACTAGTAAAGAAGATCAAATACAAAAATAGTCATCCAAATCGGTTCAGAATCAGCGAAGCTTTCGAGGAACATACTGACAAAAACGGCTGAATTGATAACCTTTTTCTTTTTTTGAAGTCGATTAACAAAAGAGTCTTTACTGAGTTTTTTTTTATTAAATCTATGTTCCGAAATGTTATTAGCATTACACTCTTCTTCGATTCTCCTTGAATCAGTAATGATTAATAATGATATGCTCTCCTGGTCAGTCTTAATGCTAATAGGTATATCTATTTATGACTGTATATTTATATCATACTTTACTTTGTGTATTACAGTGTTCACACCATTGGGATTCGTCAGATTGTTCGGAGTCGTTGGTGGCGTGCTCGTAAAACCCCAGTTCCTAAGAGATCTCAATGAGGAGTACTATGTATACTCTTTTGAGGAGGACACGATTAGACGGCGGATCGAGACCTCGTTGACTACGGGTAAGTTACCAAAAAATAATAAGATCTTACTAGTTGATCAGCGCGGTTTCATTCGCCTGAAATAAAAAAAATTACATATTGGATATATCTACGGACGCTTCCGCGTCATTTGGTCATAGTCTAACCGATACTTTCACTAATTTTTACGTGATTGACGCACAAAGAAAAATAAAATTCTTTATGTATGGATTATATTATACATATTTAAATAAATATTATAAAACTAACACGCGTCGTACTTGAAGGCAATAAGTATTTGGTTTTGTGTATTTGCAAGAATTTGTCATATTAATTTATTTAATATATAAAACTTTTAGTATATGCTGAATGTTTAAGTAACTATATATCCACCTCCAAGGTGTCCAACGAAACCTCGCATAACAATGATCCTGCTAGTCCGAAAGGTCGTATGTTAACGTTTGTAATATACATATATATACGTACATTTTATTCGTATAATATTCATATATATTTTTTTATCATCTGTTTCCATAGCAGCTGATATATAACGTAACATTTTAAATTTAAAACTAAAAATATCATCGGGAATATGCCGATACTAAAAAGCACAGAAAGTACAAGTTAATGAGTAAAACCAAGTAACATCTAACTGCTTGCTGGGCCCCCCTTTACTTTGAGAAGATTTTAAGCTCAGCTGGTGGAATACCATCCACTAAATGTTGGGTTTTTATCCCGCATATAAATCCCAAGTGGGTTTTCCACGATTTTCTTTCAACACATTTAATTATAAACTCAAATCATGTCAGTGATTCTTGCGCGGATTTAAAACTGCGTTTTTTTGTTTTAAAATAAACGTATCCGCTCAACCACCTCGACTTTTTTGAAAGGTTATGTTTATATGTATTTAAAAAATGTTATAACTCGATGCCAGAATAAAATTGGTTTTTATATTAAGCATGTGATTTTGTATGAAAGCATTATTGAATAATTTTCGAATTATCTATTCGCGTATAATCAGTTGACCTCCAAACTGACAAGACCTTCATGTGATCAGTTAGATCTACGTGCGGCACATGAAAATCTCTTGTTCGGCAATTAGATAGTGTTTTAGGAGATATATAAACGAAACTAATTGCCTTTATAAGGATAATATTGTCTGTTAATACCATTGTGTAAAGGTTAAGTTGTGGATCTAGAGTGTAGCTTTTTTTAAATTATACGTTTATTATTTTAAATCGTGATGATTATAACAACAAACTGTTTCATATTTGCACTAAAACATACGGGCAAGCAAGCATGAACTCATCTCCAGAGACTTGGGGCCCCAAAATATGAGACGAATATTTTTCGGAGTTTTCGAAAGCCTAAATTTAATGCGCTCTGTATTGTGTTGAAGACATTTGTTGGGATTTTACAATTAATGTCATGAAAATGAACACGTAAGTGTCCTGCTTATGGCTACAATGTTAGATGGAATAATCCATACCTACCTAATATACCAACCATTTCCTAACCTACCAACGTTCAATTCACAACATAATATTTAAATACAATTTGCTACGTTTCACTTTGGATAAACGGAAATCCTTTTATTAATTAAGTAATCTAAGAAACGTAAATTGTCTTATTCTCATGACGATTATAATGAATACAATCTACATTAAATGCTCCAAGTACGTTTGTGAGATAGAGTTATGTGTTAATTTATTAAAATTAGTATTGTGAGATTAAAGATGCGAAGTTGTAATCCGTATTCATTATAGACTGCATGTCTGAAGAGATAGCCTTAATTACATTCGTTAAAATGTTCCTTAGTATTTTTCTGAAATAGCATTTTCATTAATAATTTAAAAAAGGGTAGCATAGGATATAATAGAAGTCCCGAAATATTTAATGGAAATGGCTATCCTTTTCCACTGCGTGAAATAACAGTCATGATTATCATGATGAGCCCGCATTTTATCTCTAGTAGCGATTTGGTCGTAAATACCTACTTGACGAATCTTAATTCTTCTTGAATCTTCGTTGTTGGTTTACTTCGAAAAATATGTAATTTTAACTCTAAAATCTCCTACAACACTTGACTTGTATGACATCGAGGGCATTCGTGACAACCACTTGTCCATTTATTCGTCGTAATAGGACTTACAAAACAATTACTGATACGAAATTCTATATTCATTGTTATAATAATAATAAAATGAATAAAATGAATTTCGGGTGCTATAACAATTGCGTCAAAACTTAGACCATATTGTTAGCGAACTATAGGATAATAATAATAACTTAAATCAAATAATCAATACGAGATAACTTATTATCAATTAATCGGGTTAAAATCGGGTAATCAACACTAAGCATGAGTATCTGTGTTTATGAGAGAATCATTTAAAAAAACTGCAGAATCTTCGACAATACTTGCGTCAGATGAAATTCTATACGGAATGGAAAAGGCTTTAAACCTTCATAGAAGTGGAAAACTATACTGTAAAGTATAAAATTGCTGTTGATCTGCACAGCTATACGTTAAAATATTAATTTTAACGAAAGGGAGTCCTGTCTCGTTCATTGGCTTTTTCTTTGCCTTCATCATTCAAAATACCTTTCATATAAAGTGATTTTATATTACTTTGTTCAAATGAAAACAGCACTTCTAAAATATATCATGATTGAGTATTTTCTATTTGGTTTTCTATCAAGGAGGTCTGTTTTTCTTTAACAAATACGCGTTCAAAAAACATTTATGATTATCGGGGCGTAAAGAATTATCATCGTAAAGTTTTGCTTGCATTATATTAGAAATCTATAATTGTCTTTGGTTCTGATTAACGTTTTTGTTATTGGAAAATTATTTGAAACGCTCCAAAAAATTTTACTTTCGTGTTCTCGATTAACAAATGCCTTGATACGTGTAAGAGTATTTTAAATTTTTTTATTTAAGTTTATTGACCGATAACTTGGTGCCTAGTTCTTTACCTTTGTTCTTAATTTGAATTGCATTTTCCATAATGCAACTGTTCTCTAATCCTTCCCTAGTCCTTTAACAAATAATTAAAAAAAAATTATAACCATTGTGGGTAAAATATAAATAGTTGGAAATTCAAATATCTTTAAATAATTTTGTTGTATCGATAAATAGGAAGAATAATAATAATAAATCTTTTTTTTTTCATTATATTTTGATTGAACAATGTAATTGTTACAAATATAGGTTTGTACAATTCAATTCCAATAAAGGCTAAGTTCTGTACTTATAGCTCGGTTATAAAATAATCCCCTTTTTGTATGGTACAAAAAAATGATGTACAATACTTTTCTCTGTATGGCTTTTTTATAAAAATATTAAATTATATCGTTAGCAGATAGTGTCTCGGGTGAGAATAATTTGCTAAAATATATTCAGTGGGAATAACGAGAACCGAATGCTTAAAATTTTTGACTTAAACGAAATGCGGATATTGAACCCATAGCAATCATAGGCGCAAACCTTAGTCGCAACTACAAGTTGTGAAATTCATTATATAGTCGGAATAATATAACAACAAATAATGCTAATTTTAAAGCGCACAAAATTAACTGGCAAATTATTCCTTTGAGCTGTCTGAGTTAATGTTTATTGTAATTAGTAATGCATAAATATTTGATCAATAGCGAAACTATGTAAATGATCACCCACATACGGTGACTACGAACTTTCAAACGCTTCAACTATAAACATATCAGCGTAAATTTGTCTCAATTTATTCCTTACTTTTTGATATTACACCGATATTGTACGACTATTTACGTGGCATATGTATACTTTGGTATCGTACAAAGTTGATATTGTAATCAAATCATTGGGCCAATCTAAAAACTGTGTACAGTTAGATCTTCTCACTGATTAACCTGTTGTGAAAATTACTATAATGTTTAAAAAATATATATATATCACGAATGGATTATATTAAGCATTAGAAAACCCAACATTTTTTATTTTCTAGGTATTGGCTACATATCACCAGAACCTATGTACCCAGACCGAGGTGACATATCAGCGCCCGTGGACGCGGACGCGTCCATGTCAAAAGGAAGCAAGAACTCCTCGCCCGAAGGGAAAGGAACCCCGCTGCTTAGACTGAGGAATGGGGCCTTACAAGCTGGCCTTAAAGAGAGGCTTCAAAGAGTTGTCGCCATGAGAAAGGTGTGTTTCAGTAGTAGTAAAGCAAGACACTTGTACAATTTTTAATATAATTTCCGCCCGCACTAAATAATGTATGATGACTTGAGTTATGAATTTAAAAAAATTGTGTATTCGGAAATTTTGGTGATTTTAATCACTTCTATTTATAATATAAATTATTGTTCAAATTATAAATGCATGTATCAGTTCCTTATCTAATTTATCGAATAATCTATTGCTGTTAAGCGGATATAAATTTTGTTTAAATTATGATGTAGTCAAAATATATGGATATGTATCAATTTTAGGTATAAAAAAGCGTGTTTAACTGAATGTTCGGTGAAAATTTCCTTTCTCTCGTTTCCTTACATACACTCCATCGCTGTAAATTTGTCGCGAGACTTGTTTCGAAACGTGACCTTGAATATTAACTGACAGTTTTGTTTAAAAAAATCCAATATTTATTGAGTGGTGATGATGCTTACTGACATCTAAAATACCTGTATAATTAAAATAAATTGGTACACGTGACATAAACGTTCGTGGCAAAGGATTTAAATCTACGAAACGTTGTATTCAAATTCAAGCTTCATACTTCACATTTTGCGCACATCAAATTTTTACTTTATAAATATATTTTTCGAAAATTAATGGTGGTGGGGGTCTTTCAATCCAGGTGGATAGAAGATGGTCAAGTCATGGACCATCGGAATTGGAATTGAACCATTGAAAGATTTTTGGGGGGGATTGGTGATCACGAGAACACTGCGTACAACTCGGGCGCTTCGTATAACGTTTTAAAATTGTTTATGAAAACATAAAAAACGGCATATTTTAATTTGAATATGATTATCAATACAGAGTTGAAAGCAAAAATATATTGGTAAAACAATTAAAAAAAGATATTTTATTACGATAATACACTTTTCGGCTTGATAATTTTACCCGCTGATAATAATCGATTAGAACGATAAAAGCTGTTTGGTTTTAATTAACGATTCGAAAAAAACTTTATAGTTTTTAAAGGAACTTTCTAGAAGATATCTTAGTATCTAGTAGAATGGCGATTGAATCGAAATTAATAGAAATATTATATTTATAGTAACGATTGCCTAAAGTTGATATACAGGATCGCATTTTAAGGTTTTGCTTCTGGATAAAACTAAAATAGAGACGCCGATTATTTATTTAAATAGGCAAAAAATATTTCAATAATTTATTTAATTTTATTAATGAAGTACTTAGGATAAGAACGGATGTTTTAATTATATAATAAAATTTAAAAACTCATTGTATTGAGGAACTTGGGCTGAAACTCGTAAATTGGACTCTGTTCACAAATTTGACATCTGCTATAGGGCGATTACGTTCATAGTAAAATTAAATCTCAAATGTCATATGTTTAATATATTTCAGGAAGTAGAAAATCAACGCAAGACCTCTTCCCTGCAGCGGAATGTGGTGTACCCTTTAGCGATGCTGCTCCTACTTGCACTTACTACCATAACAGTTCTGATGGTGCTGCAGAACACTCTGGAGCTACTCATAGGAATTAAGGCACTGCCGCTCAGCACTCGGGTATATATATTTTTTTAAGCAGTGTTTATTATTAATTGGATATTACATAAGGTCGTTAGAGCAGAGGGTAGTTTTACTAACAGATTATCATTTTGCCGCAATGGAATTGAAAGCGTTGCCTTTAAGCAGTTTTTCTACTCTACTCACACAATGATCAGTTACGGTTCGGTCGAAGTTGATTCCGAATAGAATCGGGAACGTATCGTAACCGCTAGTTAGCTAGTAGTGTTGGGTCCCACCACATCGCAATATAACTTATATGAAATACACGACACATGTACCATCCTACACTTTATAAATAAATTACTCACACAATCTTACATTACACTTTTCGTTTAAAACAGTCACATGTACTGGTTAAGTTTTTACCAACGTTTACGTATCCAAATATTTATAGCGACTTGGTGACTTTATTTATTTTCAGCAATTCACGCTGGGGATCGCGTCGCTGTCCAAGCTGGGCTGGGCGGGCGCCACGCTGGAGGCGTTCCTCATCCTGTACCTGCACGCGGCGTCGCTGACGGGGCTGAGCACGCCCATGCGCGCGCTGCGCGTGCTGCCGCGCGCGCGCCGCACGCCGCTCGCGCGCATCATCGCGCTCTGCGCCGTGCTGCTCGCGCACTCCACCGCGCAGCCGCTGCTCGTCAAGATACTGGGTACCGCTCCGAACGCATATGATCCTCGTGGCTAAATTATGTCGATGAGCTTGTAATTAATACGTACCTGCTTAGCTGGGTATTGCTGCCTTTCTAAGCTATTCAAGTACTTCACTTATCTTCCTTAAACGACAGTTTTCATTCTCATTTTTATGCCCAATGCCAAAATTCAACATTGTTGGATCAGTTCGCTGATGAATTGATATATTTAAACTTTTTTAAAGAGGGCTCTTTAAGAAAGTTTTTAACGTTTTACTAATATCTCGGTAACAACGATTTCTCCGATATATTTTTTTTATAAAAAAATGAAAACATTGTACATTAAGCAAGTCATCCGCCTCAGGTATCACGAACTTCGATCTGCTGGGCGAGTTCGGTCGCATCGAGTGGCTCGGCAACTTCAAGCTGGTGCTGCTGTACAACGCGATCTTCGCGGCCACCGTGACGCTGTGCCTCGTGAGCAAGTTCACGGCCAGCGTGCGGCGCGAGCTCTACAACAGGTTGGTGGAAAACGTCAACACCGTCGCACACTGCGTCTCTTTCCTCAACAACTGACTCTCCTGCAGTCATCTCACTCATTGATCGAACCCGTGCTATTATTTTTAATTCATTAACTATCCTACTGTCCCGTTTCACGATCGTTCGAAACCATTTTACGATGTTTTAATATAATGGTGACTGCATGGGACTATTTTTCTGTTATTTATTGTATGAATTCGAATTTAAATATTATAGTGTGGCGTGATATATTTAGTGTTTAAAATATGTTTAATGTAAATTGCCATGTTTGATATCACAAATGTTTTATCTTAGTTCTAACTAGCCTTACCTTGTGTAGGATGCGTTTATATAGTGTGATTAATGTTTAATACAAAATAATAATAAAAATAGTAAATTAAAATAAAGTTTCATAAAAATCAGTAATCGATAATAATGAATTTTATTTAGTTATTAATTTGCATTTCAATTACTATGCATTTATTTTAAATATTTCGAATTAAATGTATATTGTTTTATTTTATTTTTTTTAAATAAATTCTGACATTATAATGTAATATTGAATGTTTTTGAGGAAAGGTTGCAGATCTTTAAGTTAATTTGATTTTTTTAACCAATGAGACTGAATTTGTTAACTATTATATGAATTTATTTCGGGAGATTATTTATTTTATCTGTGTAAAAAGAGATGGTTTAAATTCGACCTAGTTTATTAATTTAGTATTAACTATATTTAACCGTGAAAATGTAAGAATGTTTGGTAGGAGTCGATAATATTTCGTAAGGTCTCGAAATTTTTGTTTGTAAGCATTTAAATTAATATACAAAAAGACATTTCAAGACTGTTTAGTTAAGATAAATTTATGTTACGATGAGGTTGCACTTTTGTATAAATGTACAGATAAAAAAAATATTACTATGAAATCGATTCACACTTTCGTCCTCGTGAATTGAAAACGAGAGTGTGACCTCGATAACTTGATTTGTTTGCTCAATTTATACTAAAATTTGCAAAAAATCTGTGGATTGGTTTGTGTATGTTGTCTATGCTATCCATTTTAACTTTTGTCGCCACGTTTGTGCGCATTGATCCAATGTTACTATAAACCTGATGACCTGCAATAGCTCTATGAAAAGATTTTTGTGTTGTGACATTATCTAGAATTCTAGAGGCTTATTGAAAATTGTCTAGTCGTACCGGATCTCCAAAGTTGCTGCAGGTCGAAAGCTTAAGGATCATTAATACTGCCATTACTAACGCACTTATCAACACTTTGTTCATGCAAACATTTTAATATAAATAAATAACATTGTTAATTTTAAATAAGACTCATGTTAAATAAATGAATAAATCTGGTTATATCATTACTAAGTAATATGTTTCTTGGCCGTTTAGAATTTAAATTCATAGGTAATTTAGTAAATTCCGAAATATGTATAAGTTAAACAGATAATTTGCATAGCATAATCTTTTTCATATTTTAAAGGATTAAGCTAAAATAAATATATTTTAATAGTATTTAAGATAACTTTCCTCTTTAGTTTGGTTTTTAATTGATCAGATTTCAAGTGGAACAACGATAAAATAAATATGAAATTGTATTCCATAACAAATTATTTGAGGTGCTGCCATCGACTAATAATTATAAAATTACAAGAGAATTATAGCACTTAGTGTTAAAATGTAGTAAATTACTTATAACTCTTGTGTGTAGATCTTTGATTTAGTCAATATATTATTCTAGTGTGAGTTTTATACATTTTGTATTATCTGTACCAAACGTTGATATTGCATTTGAAAAATATATAGAAAAAAATAAACGATTTTTATTTCTTCCCATTTTATAAAATAAACAAGAGGTTTTCTAGTTTGAAATGTAGGCAGCTCTTGTAATTTCTAACTAAATCATCCTTTTTTTGTAACTATCATGAATCATCATAACTTAAAAGTTGCTTTTATCAATTAAACATATTCATTTGCTTCTTATAATGCTTTTAGCACATTGCTTTTAAAGAACGTCGTTTTGTTCTCGTAGCAACTGTATATAGTTTGCTTTGATTTGTAGTAATTATTCAGTCTCGTTTGGTGCGTTTTTAATGAAGTGATTTAATTTTTATTTTTATTGTACAGATTTAAATGGGTAGCAGAGGTTTTTATTACACCTGAAGACTTGCCAATACCAAATATTTCAACAGTTTCACCTCAGTTGTCCGCTCATAGAACAGTTATCGCTGAGAAGACTGACAAATCTCATTTAAAAACAGATTAGGATAGATATACGGCGTTTTTCTATATTTTTAGCCAATGAACTTGTCCTGTGATTCTGGTAAAGTAGAATAGAACTATCCTATCACAATTAATATATCATGAAGAGTGTAAGGGGCTAAAACTAATGGTTTTTTTACCGAGCACATTTAATCAAGCATATAAGGACTCCCAATACTTGTTGAACCAATCCACTATCATGACCAGCCCTTGGAGAGAGTTAGCAACAGGCATGCGGATAGCCATAGTCTTTTAAATTTTTTCTATTCTGTTTAAATATTGCACTGAATCAAAATATAGGGACAAGTAAATTATGATATCTGAAGATCAATGAAACATAGCTCTTCATACCTATGTGATATGCAGTGCGGACAATGGCTAAATAGAATACTTCATCATTCATTCATAATTATAATATTAATATTGTAAAGAGACTGAACCTCTGTTTTGTGTCATAATCTCTGAATCTATTGAACTCATTCATAACTCGATGAACTACTTTTATATAATCTGTGATTATTATTAATGTATACAATGTAATTTATATTTTTAATCAAATAATTATGTTCTAAAGCAGTATTTCATTGTTTTATCAACATTTCCTTAAAATTGCTTACATAATATACCAAAAAATAAAATAATTATTAAGCTGTAAAAATGGATCTGATTATGTACAAATAAAGAAATATTTTTAAAAAGAAGTGGTATAAAATAAATAAACATTATAATTCAGGTATTTTATTTTCACTTTGAATGACCGCTGAAGTAACCTCCATATAATGTTTTCCACACCTCCTGCCTTGAGCTTTCAAAATAAGCTTGTGTGCATTATTTCGAACAACTTCTAAACTTTGATTGCTATTCAAACCTAGGATGAACCCAAGGTTACAAACATCATGAACACTTCTTATTTGAGTGGAGTTGTCAGCTCCACTGGTAACAATGATGTTTTTTGATTTACCAACAGCATGATAAATATGAGCGGTAGCTATAATATTTTTTCTTGATGATGAATCTCTTATTGCTGGTGAATATGTGAGTTCGAAGAACAGCCCACGTTCCACAGCTAGTCTATATGATTTGCGAGTAACTTTAAAAGGCAACCTTGTTTGTGGTTCAAATGTAATTAAATCAGCATCGAGAGTACCACATGCATATTGAAAAGCTTGAAGGGTTTTTGGTAAAACTGCTATGAGATCGTATTTCTTTAAATTCTCGGACTGAGTAAACTTGTGAGATATACTAGAATCTGAGAACTCTATAGTGACTCTTTGTAAAATGTTTAGTTTAGTTTTATTTTTCACATCTTCTGGTATTTCAACAGGTGCTGGGATTGGGTCTTTGTTTTCTTTAGGGTCATTTTTCTTTTTTTTCTTTTTCGGTTCATAGCTTCCTTCTTCGACATGTGTATTGATAGCAATCGTATTGAATCCAAGTTTTTCAATAAAATTTAATTTATTAATGTCGTATTTCTTATCTATAAGCAGATCGCAGAAACCAGAGAAGGTGTTTGTATTTAGCATTACCGTTTTATGGTAAACAAAACTCGTGTAACTAAATAAGGTTGTACTCTAAACTCGTTTTAATTTTTTAAATGAGTAGCAGGATTTAATCTAATAAAATTATTGTTTACTGTATTAAACTACACTATGGTTTTTATAAAAGTAATTTGTATGAGAAATATTTTTAAATTGCTTCTAAACGTGCTTCCATCACCGTCTAGTGTCTAAAATTATGTGTCAAATTGACATTTGATAAGTTGACAATACTTATAGTGCTGTTTTTAACGTAGCTTAACCATAGCATATATAGCGATTTGAGGTTCTGACTACAGACATCGTCACGTCTAGAAACACGAATCGATTGATTTGAGTAATCATAGAAGCTATGATGATGAAAAAAATGCAGCTAAAACAAGCAAGATGACAGGATTTGATTTACCAAGACCTATTTTATTACACTAAGCAGTACTTAGCTATGTAACCTTTTTTTAATTGAAAATTAGAAAAATACGTTGTCACTCAAAGATACTCTGATCGAATACGTAAAAGATAAAATTATATGGATGTACATAAAAGATTAACATAATATTGTTTCTTCTATAAAAAACGTTGTGTTAAAAATTATTATCAGTATGGGTGTTCGCTATGTAATAGCTGGAGAATCTCAATGCGATTTATTTGCAGAAATATGTTTAGTCGCCGATTACCTAGCACAACGATTACCTGATTTTTGTTATGAACGAATAGAAAAACCAGTAGCAGAATGGAAGGTCAGTGATAAAATATGTTATAGAATTTGGAATGCTTTATAATAAACTATGTTGATTATAGTGTTAATCATATTTTATTAATAAGCTAATAATTTTTAATGTAGTAAAATCAAATTCAAATGTAATTTATTCTCTTAGGCCGCATACCAAAAAGTCTGAGATGTGTGCACTTCAAGCACTTTTCTTGAAGTGCACACATCTTATCATATTCTTAAATTTACAAAATAAGTTAAACTACTGATTCAAAATATAAATCTTATAGAGACGAACCAAAAAAATAAAAATTGAATCAAGTAACTCTTACTCAATTTATATATTCTACACGAAAATTAACGAATAGTCCAAGGGCTTTTTTTTTATATCTACCTTATAAAATATTATTATAAAAGTAAAAATTTTAATTTTTTTTACAAAATAGTTAAGTCAAAATCAGTTTATTTTATATTTTTGCAATGTATTTTAGCCGTGGCTACAAAAAATTAATCAAAAAAACAAATGGCACCACACTGGATCACCGATTGTGTGGAAAGAGTTATTAATGGCTGGTAGTAAGCCATTTTATATAGGTTATGCATCGGAATTTTTAGAATATTGTTACTCATATTATAAATTTGATGTATTTTTTGCACCAAAAAGATTTGAATATTTGATTGATAGCTTTGGACAATTTCAAAAGAAACTAAAACTTGAGATGAAGAGAGTAGCACGAATTGATAACTCTGATTTGATTGAAAAGTTCACTAAAAATAAAGGCATAATATGTATATCGGGTGCAGGAAATCCTTTATCATTCTTTATAATATCAGGTCTTTTAGAACAAGATGTAAAAAAGAATATATCTAAAATTTATATATATGACGAAAATTGTTCACAAAGTTTAATGGAATTTATTGAACACGAATGTAACTATGTGGGCACCGAATATTTGGGAAAAATTGTAAAATATGTTGAGAAAATAGGGGCCGCCTTAACTAGTTCTGACCTTTTAATAATTCTCGATTATGTTCCATTTCAGTAAGTGAATCAATTTACTATTATGGGAAATAAATATATTATTTATACATATACCTATATAATCTTTGTGTTTTTCATAGGTCTACATACTCAATAGGTGAATGGCTTTATAAGAATAAAAAACTTATGGAAAATATTGCAAGTAACATTAATGCAACAGCATCACCCAAACTTTATGTTGTTTTGCCAAATCTAGGACCAGCATGCTATAATGCTACTATAATTGCTAATTCAATAACTAAAATTAATAAAAATAATATTGTCGTTGTTACGTCAGACATTGGATTGGAAATGGCATCAGTGGCTGCAGAAATTGCTGAAGTCTCTTTGAGAAATATGTTCTGTCCCCCAGTATGGGGTTTTGTCGGAATAAATCATTTGGTTGATATACGAACAACAATACACAAATATGATTCATTTAATCCATTTGAAAGATACACAAAAGTAAAAAATTCAACTCTTTGTATTGGCACTATTACTCCGGAAATGCGTACAATGGAATATTTAATGTTTTTTGATGAAACATTATGGAATAAAGTGGCTGATCGAAAAGTATGTGCATATAATCTTTATTACGATTTAGTTTTTTCTTGTTTCAATATTGAGTGATAACAATTCTAGGCTAAGAAGAAAATGTCGGAAAGACCAATTTCCATTGTAAAAGCTGTAGCTCTTTTGAATTTAATCAAAATATGGCTATTCGATCCTAATCCTAGTTACGTCGTAAATTTGGGTATACAGTGTAACGGTACTTTGATTTTATTTGTATTTTGTTTTTTATTTTTCATTAAAGTATATTTTTCAAATATTGTAATATTACAGGATCTTTTGGACTGACATTTAAAGGTGTATTTTCTCAACCTGCACACTTAGTAAATGGTGAATGGCGACCAGCGAGTAATTATATGTTGCCAAAGGATCCACAAGTAAAAATACAATACTTACAGCAAATAGCTGAAATTGCTATGAAATTAAAAAAATCTGATTTAAAGCAAGTTGTCACATACACTCCATGCGTCTGTAAGCATAAATAAGCTCCTAATAAATATGGTAAATAATCTTGTTTAAATCTTTTACGAATATTATTAGTACAAACTAAAAAAGGTTTCAAAGATAAAATAATCGATTTTTAATCGAGATGAAATATTTCCGAACGCATCGGTCAGATACCGTTTGCGGTAAAATAGAAGCAGCACAACACTAATGTTTGGACAAGGACGACAGCGAGACGTAAAGGGTCGTAGATAGTGAACGTATTCTGTAGTTCAGCGGTGAAATGTTATGACGTGCAGCATCTGTCTTTGTTTCAATAACATTCGAGTAGTTTTTCAAAAGGATCTTAGTTAACATAATGTAAAAAACGTCGTAACATACAATAATAAGTATTTGCATTGCGATGATTTTTTCCAAAGTATGATCGTGCCACAAGAAATTAGCTTAGTTAGGTGTTCACATTTGTTAAGTTCTGTGTATGTTGTGCCAATAATGAGATAGTGGAGTGTTGTGATGCGGCTGTGGGACATGTGGGGCGTGCTATGGACCGTCGAGGCCCTGGCACAGCTCGTAGGGGTGGTGGCGACACCTCTGGATCCCGCGCCACTGACTTTGCGAGGTGAGAGAAGAACCTTGCTTCCTACGCGCTCGTTTATTTGCTACTAACACTGCATGCGCTACTGCAATACCGTACTACTTTTTAAGTTAATAATAATGGAACGAAATGTATATTATGAGCATTTAGGTTTATTTATTTCAGTTTATTTTAGATATCAAAAAATGTATTAAAATGTCTATTTGAATTTAAACTGACTAATACAAAACTTAAAAGAATTTTGGCCACTTTAATTTAAAAAAAAAAAATCTTCACTTTATATCAATAATATTTTACAACTTTATTTTTAATAAAACTTTTAGTAGCTAGTAAAAGAGACCTAGTATCACTAATGTTATGACATAAAATTATTTGCACATAGAAAATAAAAAGTTATACCTCAAAAAGCAAATAAAATATAATAAATTTTTAGTGTGTAATTATTTTCAAAACTTAGTTATGTTTCAGTAAACTTCACAAAAAAGGTTATTTATTGAGATTTAAAAGATGTAACAAATTGAATATGGTAAATATGTAACAAAATGACAATATTAAATATATTGAAAATAAGGGCTTGTATAATACCTTCATATGAAATTGTATTATGGGTTAAATGTACATAATGGACATTTTAAATGTAATTGTAATTTATTATTTCAAGAGGGCAGTTTTGCTTAAACTTTTTTCTTCATATTATTTGATATTGGTTTACGTTTTTTATCCACTGTCCAAATATATTAATAAAATACAATATCAATGATTTTTTGCATTTAAAATTTATTTCCTTAATATTTATGTTTGTCGCACAGAGGAGATATTTTGCCTCATGTTATTAAAATATTTTAAAAATATTATTATGTTAGTACATATTACCAGAAATAATATTTTCCAGCAAGTATAATATTATAAATATTATTTCTAATTTTTAATTATTAATAAAATTATTTAAAATAAGTAATTATTTTTAACAACGATTGGGTCACATACAATACAACATAGATATAAGCTCCTTGTAACATTTTGATGTTCAACAGATCCTTCATCAAAACATTCCCCTATATATATATGGATATATTTCTGGCAGCGTTCACTTGAAGACTGTCCTATCAGACAGAACTTTGCTCACACAATAAGCTTATATTTGAAAAAGATAAGCAACTTATATACATATGTACTATATCTATAATCCTAAATATAAAAGCATCATATAAAATGTAGCTGTAGAAAAAAATTGTAGTAAAATAAATCTTACTGTATGAATTTTGCCTATGATAAATGTCACAATATTAACTACAAAATAAATTTACGCCTGATAGGTTTAACGCGTAATAGTTATTTTAATCTTAAAACAAATTACTTTTTTCTTGCTGAAAATTTTACTCTATTTAATGAAACTCAACTTTTTTTTTTTTTCACTATCTAATCCGACTTTTTCTGCCAGTACAGCGTAAATTATTAGTGTAAAGGTTATATTACATTTATATAAAAACACTAATTAATAATGCCTTACGGCATATTTTATGACATTATTGTTTCTATAAATCAAATTAGAATCTGTCGGTTCTTATAGAAATACCTCAGACTTGAGAAGAACCAACAACAATATATATGTATATATTTCTTTAATTTCCGAGGACTTTTTACCCTTCTCGCGCAAAATATTCAAGGCTTAAGTATTGTTTTTTTTTCTTGTTTCATATCAATTTCATTTAAAATGAAAACAAGTTCGCACTTTATAGCCTTAATATGCAGCCGTTTTTATAATGTTTTTTAATTTTGAATACGACTGTACCAACTCGCGACATCTCTTGATATTATTAGAAGTGTAAAAAACTTATTTTTTGTAATTGTTTTTAGTTCAGAGTGATATAAAAGTTTTATGTATAAATATATTTATGGTTTTTATTAAGAATTAATTATTATTTAAATCACGAAAAACAAATGAATTACCTATTAGTCAGTAGTGCCAAGTTTAACCGCAAATCCCTACAAATTGCTTTGAGGAACGATAATCTGGCAGCTACGAGTGGGCCAAGCTAGGGGGAAGGCTTCCATCGAGTAGGCACATTAGTTCTGGCTACGCGCTGGAATGTTCTCATTTTCTTTTAATCGGATGACATTGAGTATTTTCGAATTCAATTCGTTTTGGGATCATTGAAATTGTTTGTAATAGGAACGTGAATACGCGAAGCTTTATTTAATAAAGAATTTATAACGCTGGTAATTAATATCAATATATTATAATTCCTTAAACCGATGTAATTAATTGTAGGCCCTTGTTTGAAAATGAGATAGCCTTTCATAATAATAATATTACAATATTAGACGGTGTTTTTCGCGATTTTGGACAAGACATGTTTGTACCGCGAGTGTTTGCTAATGAATGTTATATAAGAACAGGTAGCGTCCTGGGTTACATAGATGGAAATAGCGCAGACGGTGTAATTAATCTCTTTGTACGTCGCCCTGTTGGGATTAAGTCGGGCTAATGTAACCATGAAGGTATTGCCAAATAATAAACGACAACTACCTTTAATTAAAGTTCAAGAATACCTGCTGATTAATTTGAATTTTATTATTATACTATAAATATTATATTTTCAATAAATAAATAAGTTGAAAGTACGTTTACCAAATATAAGCCAAAAATAATAATTCAAACAGGGTATAACGAATATTCCTTATTTTATCACGTCCAAAGTTCGCATGACCCATTTCGTTATGTCAAGGAGATGGCGAGTTACATTCAGTATAAATCACTCTAATTGTAAAGTGAATTGTGTGTGCTCGGCATTGCGATGATCGCGGGACACATCAGTTGCATAACAAGCGCGTTGCGTCCAAGTAACGGGACTGTGGCGCGAGCTGGGAGCCCGTCAGCCTCCATCGAGAGACTGTATCGACTCAGGCTCGCCAATACAGCTACATTGACCGGTCATTTGCATCTGCCCAATTTCGTCCAAGTCACAAGTAGACGATAGTTTCACGAATGTTCCTGTTTTGACATTTCTCATCACGAAATACTATTGTTTATTAAGATTGGGGCCAGTTCCGACTATTCGTGCAGTCGTGATCGAGACCGTGGCTGATAGTTACAATGCCCCTGTCGACATAGGCTTTTTAATAGAAGGTTGTTCAGTATTGAACGTTGAATGCACTACACTTAGCCCTCGATGGCTAGCGTTACGCACTTCCATGTAATTGAATCATAATAATCAAGGGGGAGGAGGCGAACCGCGATTCCTGTTTGCTGATAGTGTGTACGTCGAACTGGTTCGTAAGGGCAATGGCGTGTGCCTTTATTTGTTTAAATTACTATATCCGACTACTAGATAAATACTTTTCTTACACTCCAACAGCGGTATCATATGGTACATTAAATCGGTAAACTGTGTCTAAATATTTAAATATCTAACATTTTAATATCATCTTAATATATTATGAAGCTTTATTATTAATGATATCAGTGCTGCTATTAATTGTAAAGGATTATAGCCACTCGGCGGTCCATTAGTTATCTATCCGTTTAATTTAATAATAATAATAATAATATATGAGATGTATAGACAATATTCAGAATAGAATTATCTAAGTACCTATAAAAACTAGTAGTACAAACATATAAGGGTCCTTTTTTTTCAATAAAACAGGTACTTCTATTAATTTGTCCAGTATATAGAACTCTGAACGGAAACAAGAATTGCACACCTCTCGTTTCAAATTCAAATTCTTACATTCAATGAAGAAGTATTACTCTTATTGATAGTCAAAGTAAAAACTACCCCCGGTTCGGAAAAGAATGTACGCTGCCCCGAAGAGAACCGGCGAAAGAAATTCTATATTCTTAACTATGCATAAAATAAAATTAATGTGTCTGTTTGTAATATTAAAACCGCTTTTTACTAATTGCGTATTTTTTAAATTTTAGTCTGTCTGTCTGTTTGTTCCGGCTAATCTCTGGAACGACTGGATCGATTTTGATTAGACTTTCACTGGCAGATAGCTGATACAATATGGAGTCACTCAGGCTACAACAATAACTTTTTTGATAAATTTAAACGCGCACGAAGTCGCGGGGCCAGCTAGTCTCTTATAATTTTCAATACAATAAAACTATAGAATTTAAACATATAATATAAACCTATATATCAAGTGTAAATTGACTTCAATTAAACATTTAGTTTAAAATAGCATCGTGTTCTTATCAAATGCAAAAAGTTAAAACCGGGGAGCTAAGTTAATCCTGACTGGATTTCAAAGCTTTCTCGGTGGACTTAAATTTCTATTCGAAAATGTCTTTTTTTCCACGTATTCCAGTTCAATTTACTCTGTAGGGCCCGGTTAAGCGCATTATCCAGACTCCCAGACCATTATCCACAATTCCGCGATAGGGTCGCTAGATAGCTCGGCCTCATCCTGTATGCCTGACTGATTATCTCACTCGTCTATCTTTATTCCTCCCGTGCTCTCTGCAGTTTTTCTATGCTTTTATGCAACAAGATGAAAGATTTTTGTCCGAGATTTAACTTGAAAGTTTTTAAGTGGATGGTCACGATTCTCAAGATGGATTCTATCATTAATATTCCAAAAGTGAAGTGCACTAAAATATTCTCATTTCTCTTATCATCATCATCATCTCATTAAATATCATACAGATCATATAATTATACCAATTTTTAATGGTTTGCTTTGTTCATAAAAATAATGTTTTTTTGTGAAAGGATTTTTCAAATATACGTTTCGTTGAAAATGGGCCAATTTTATTTGCTGCACTGTTGTTGCCTTTTTTGGATTCTGTAATGAAATTGCCCTGTAAATTCTTTTCAGTATTTAAATGTATAATTGTAACGTTTGTTTTGTGAAAGATAATAAATGCAATAAGAATCGTTTTATTGCATAAAAATCATGACTATAGTGCCTAAAGATCAATCCATATGCATATTTTTAACATATTTTAATATTTTATATTATTTGGTTTCAAAACTTATTTACAATTTATGACTTAATAAAATACGTAACAACAATATTTATTACAAGAAGTTTTACAATGGAATGATTTGTGCTTTCTATATACAAAATACGCATATAATTGAGATTAATATAGTAAAGACTTAAAACGTCGACTACGGTAGAAGAGGAGGGAGGTAATTGGAAATGTTCTTTCAACATTGGAAATAAATCAAAGTAAGTAGAAAGTTCAGAAGATCTCAAATCACATAAAAGTTATCGCAGTATGAAGAAATAAGTACCCAACTTGTTTGATGTCGCTTGCCTTTGTTCCTTATAACGAGCTCCACAGCTGGCTAAACCAAGTGTTAAAGGCCTTCACTGAACCTATTTCGTGTACATTTGGGATTTAGATTTTACTTTCATATTATACTTTCACGGATAAAAGTAAAGCTTTTGGCATTTAACCTTTGATTAATACAATATATTATTAGATCATCATTAAATGATTCAAGTCTAAGGCAAAGATAATCCGACTGAAATATCATAAGAAGTTCATTGTTTTAGACAATAACATGCACGTTCGAGCATATTCGGCATAATGCACCAGTAGGATTGAATAATGGTATCATACACTGTATTATCCTTCAGATTTTTCTTATTTAGGATAAGGCAAAAGGATTACATTAAACAATCTCGTAAAGTTAAAATATATATCAAAAAGTTTTTAGTGGAAGGATTCAAGTGTCTATGAAAAAAGATTCGCCGACCATTCGCGAGCAGCTGGCCCATTTGATCGTATTTCTTCTGTTATACATAAAAATGTGTCTCATTCATTGTAAAAGTGCGCTATGAAGCCTACAATGCAAATACATTAATCACGTTTAGTTTCCGTGACGTTGGGTATAAAATGAAAGGAAGCGCACTATTGCAGCTGTACTTTTTGGGTTTCTTATTATCTACTGACGTCAATTGTTAAAGTAAAGGGATTTTAATAAATGGTTAACGTCAAACTTACATGCAGGTTTTTTGGTCAGGTGTCCTTACGGTGTGAAATAGGTTATTTTTTTAATTTTGTAGCCGGAGTAAATCGATAGTACTCTCTCACTCACCCTTCAAACCGGAACACAACAGTACTAAGTATTTTAGCTTGACGGTTGAATATGATGAGTAGGTGGTACCTATCCAGACTGGCTTGCACAAGTTTTATCACAAAGGTATTGAGAGAGTTGTTTCTTAACAACCAAAATAAATGTTTAGGACCGTTATAGACGAAGGTTTGAGGTAAACCGAAAACTCGGAATGAAAAACATTTCGAGAGGTTAAAATTGTTTTTTTATTTTGTAGGGGCTGTTTTTAGTTGTTTATACAAAAACATATGAGTAATTGTTACCTTTTAAGCATTAGCTTGCAAAAGAGAGCTAGTTTTTGCCGATATAAGATATATAAAAGTTTGCTTACCTTCTGTTATTCCTAACAATTTGAAAACTTGTAAAAATAAGATTAAATCAAAGGAAAACTCAAATCGTAATTAGCATTACATGTATTTCGCTCTTTTATATTCAGAAAATTCATTAAATATTAGGAGAACGATGAAAAATAAAATTTTAAAAATCCACCATTACAGAATACAATACAGTACAGAACAGTTGAAATGGAATATTATAAACGTGAAGAATTAAAAACATATCAAGCATCCTGTTACAACTTTTTATTACAATTGCAAGGCAACAATATTTCTATGACGAGACTGCTCAGTCTCATCCCAGGTATTATGGTTATGATTACTGCCTCTGAAACAGAAAGTTATTCAGGTTACGAAGGTTTTAAAAGTTTAACGTCCGATGTAATAATAATATTGGATAGAACACCTGAGTGAGTCTCATATAGCCTTTATGAAGAATATTGTGTGTTTATTTACAACTTTTTGATGATAAATCTCCGACAACGTTTCTTGATCCTATCGAACTTACCAGAAGAAATATGCTATGATACTGTTAAAAATCAAACATTTTTGTACTATCTATATTGTACTATGTGAGAGTGTTGGAGTAGTAAATATAACAATAGAGAAGTTACAGCACAATTCGTAAGAATAATACCAGTGGACAAAATTTGAAACAATAGAATATATTTGATGACAGATATATACTATATTATTAAATATTTCAAAGATATAAGCAGGTATAACTTGAACAAAAAAATATGTCAAATAAATGTAGTACTAATTAGTTATGTTTAGCATTGTTTGTTCCCCCTTTTTATCATTGGTCATGGGTCCTGCGATTGTTTCAGAAGATAATATAATTAATAGATAATAATTCTATGTTTATGATATATATACTAAACGTATAATATAACTGGTACAAGCGTTGTAAAACTGATATTTCGATTACTGAGTATATTAATACCTATAAATTAAATTATACAACACAAAAAGTAAGTTGCTTTTGTACCGCAAATACATCACGCAATAAACATTGGAGATATAATTGTGTTTTTTTTTTTATTTCTTGAGTTCATTGAACATTTAAATCTCTATCTAATGACACATTGACCACAGGTGTGTTACCTCAGCGTACAGTGAACGAAGAAAAAGTCGACAGTATAGGTGATTATAGTTCGCCATACAGACGTGGTAGTAAGCCAGTAAAAAAAGTGAAATAAATAATTTAAATACGATACGATATAAGTCAAAATATCACATGTAATGTCAATGATATTTTTTTTATATTTTCAATGTTAACAGTCTTACCTCATCATTAACGAATGTGTCGATCACATTAACTAGCGAAGGCAAAACGCACGAACATCAAGGTTGTTTATATACCTCTTAGCGTAAGTAGCAAAAAGGCTAATTCATTGTTGTGCTTGCGCTTAAAAACAATATGCACGGGTAAATCTTGATAACCGTGTGGGTAAAGAGCATAATAAGATTACGACACCATCTCAATGATGGGAATGTTGCGACAGGTTAGTCCGCGATTGTTTTGGTCTCGGAAATGATAATGTCTCTTCCACACGAATGGGTTTTTTTTTAATATTGTAAATAGTTAAAATATTATATTAGTGTAGATAGAATCAAATTGTTGATTTTTATGTGTATATTTTTTATGTAAATAGGCTGGTCGTTAATTAAAAAATCGTAAATATCGTTAGCCTTCTTTAAATCTGACATAAATTATTTTTTTCTTTTTACGAGGCCAAACTTATAGTCATGTCCTTATCATCTAAACATTTCGATCTTTAAAATGGCGCTTCTATTATGCGACCATGTGGAAGGCTCTTAGTTAAAATTATTGTACGGCCTCTAGTTACGTGAAGATTTATTATTTAGGCCGTTTCACAATAGACTGTGGTGTGTGGCCTGTCAGCTTGTAGGATTTGTATATTCCACTATTATACGAGAATGCGCGGTTTACCGTCGTTTCTCAGTATGACCCTTCTATTATTAAGGCTTACGTAAGAACTGAGAGCGGACATTTGTACACAGCATCTCTGCTTGAACTTCAGCAATTAAAATTATGGCTGTTTCTTTGAAACAACCTGCTTGAATCTTTTTTGATATAATTAATACATATTGAACTGTTTGTAATATTGATACTTTATAAACGAATGACTTTTCATTGTGTATTGTTGCTACGACATCACTGTATCACACCATTTTTTTTGCTTACTATGCTACTTACCACTGACTAGTGATGTGTAACGTGTAATAAAACAATTTTTATGTTTTTTTTTAATGATAAGAAATATCAAACACAAATAAATATAAAAAAATAATATAATATGACGAAATGCATTTGACTAGTTCCTAGGGAAAAATAAGAACTGCGAAAAGAAATCAAAATATCCCGTAATTTTCACTTTTAAAAGAGTTAACACGTGAATGATTAATCCGTTTCAAACTGTACTAATCATATTTTATTTAGGAAAATACTTGGTTTACAACTTATTCAAATTTTAATCATTAATATCGTTATGCTTTCATTCGTTTACAACTCGACAGCTAAAATAAAAAGTGAATATAGAATATGCTGTCAAATATCCACCATAACGAGAATCTGTCAATGTTTAAAAAGTTGAATATTATAATTTTTGCAAAATGTCACTTTTAAAACAATACAATAATAATAATAATTTGTAAAATGTAATAGTGAACTAATATGATTATATTTGGTCGAGTCTTACGTATATTTGACAGTTTAAATATGTAATTAAGAATTACATATTCCATAAGAAATATGGTTGTCATATTAATAAAATAAAGATTAGTAGTATTTTTTTGCAATCGTTATTAAGACATTAAAAGAAAAAATATTTTTCTTCTTTCTGTGTTTCGAGATCAGACGGCCAGTATTGTTCGTCGCTCCGTTTCTTTTTATTGTATTTTAAAGGGCTGTTTGTTCCAATCTACATCTTTACTAAGCTCTTGTATTTGCATTATATAAATATTTAAATTAGGAAAATCTATTAAAATAAACATGACTTCGAGATTTTTCCTAGTCGTTTCATCGGAAGATAAATAAGTGAATCTTTTATCTTTCTTTTTACCTCTCGACTACGATCTCAGAGTCGAGATTAATTTCAGCACTTAAGGTTAAGATGGACTTACTTCTTTGAAAACGTTATAAAAATGGATGTTTTAAAGAAATATTCCTTCGTCTTCGTCTTGCTATAAGACGTCAAAGGTTTTTAGTATTTCACTTATAAGATATTTATAATTAATATTTATTGTGCTTGTATAAAAGGGATAAATTTAAGTATTACGGTTAGAAACATATGAGTACGTAACGTATATTTAATATTTCTGATATGGCCGATGTCTACAAACAGAAGTGACCACTTAGCGTGAAGTGGCACCTGCTCGCTAATCGATTATAATACAGGCTCTTTATATTAATTACTAAAGACAGTGTACTTATTCAATGAATAATACATTTACAATAGCGGTAGATACTTTTGAAACGAATACGAAATATTTTTAGTAAATAATATTTTATCTGTTACATTTATTCTGATAAAGTGTTTTGTAGTTAGATAAAAAAAAAAACCTATGAAAAAGTTCTATTTTAACGAAACATCGACATGCAGCTATTTACATGTATTAAAAATAAGTTTTTACTTACGTTACTTGGCTGAATGGACTTTTTCTGTTAGGTTTTATAAGAATAAAGTTCTAAATATTAATAAAAAATTGTATATAATAATAATAAAGATCCATGATTGTGAATAAAAATAATTATACAAATACAATATCAGTGTTTTTTTTTTATTGTTACAATAACAAGATAAGGGACACATCTCTACAGTTAGGTGTAACACTATTAATAGAAATGTAACCGGTTTTGAAGTAATGTTACTTCACTTATATATATAATCGCGGGTAATGCCTGGAACTCGTTGTATGCAGACTGACCTTTAACAATTATGCACTCTGTTGTAACCGTTGCTACGTCTGCTATCTTGACTTGAGTACTTCGTAGTCGCATCTAAGGCGCCTCTAACCTAGCCGCACACTTTAAACACGAGTCGATTTTAGTTGATCGAGTGATAAATCGAAAGAAATGTTCTGACTTTGATCGTGGTCACAACTAAAATCGATTAATCAATAAATAGATAGATTTTTTGTTTACATACTAGTTTGGTTTGGAATTTTATTTAATTTGAATGTTAAGCAGCTTAAATAAGTATAATATACATGTAGGTATGAAGTGAAGTGACTTGGACGAATCGATGTGTCATCGATCATGAAGAAACAGTAAAAATGTCTGCTAAAATAATGAATATGATCTTTCGACTCCAGAAACATTTTATTTGGCAACTAATTTTTTACAAACAAAATAATTGAAAGAAACAGGAATTTAGGACCCATGCATACATCATAATATGTAGGTATGACGTCGATTCCTTAATGACCAAGAATACAACTGTGAATTCGTTTATGAGAAATTTAAAAGAGTTACTTTGTTAATATTATATATATGTGTACTTTCAATACACTAAATAAACAATGAACTTTTATATATATGTATTGTTTTCCTTGAAATAAGTTGTCGTGTCTATTACGTTTTAATTTTTATAATTTATTAGATGGTCAGAAATAAAAAACTATTTTATCGCGATCGCAGCGCCACTTCCCGTATTCAATCAAAACCACTCATGGATACACTAAACACACACAAAAATTACTCACACGCGTTGAAGAGTTTTCTATATCTGTAAAGATATGTTAAGTTCGTAAGTTTAAGTAAGCATAAGCAATATAAGAAAATTTTAGACTTATTATATACAGATAAATCAAATTTATATTATAAATGAAACTGAATCAATATTTAAAAAGAACAAAAACAATATAATACATAAGTAATATAGTCGAAAAGATATTACACTAAACATACCCGTAGTATATCGTTTTCCTGTTTATTGGTCTTTATTGGTCTAGTGTCTAGTTTATAAAGCCGCGTGACGGCGAAATTACAAAGGAGTTTTTTGTTGAGAAGATCTCAATATCGGCTCGGAGTTTAGAAGCAGGCAGTGTTTACACTCTCGTCATTCCGTGCCTCTGAAAGCACCTAAAGCCCTTAGTCCTGTGCCGGGACACATTCCGGTTGTGTCGGATTTTCCATTCTATCAGTTTAAGAGAGTAAGGGAATAATGTGCTTGTGTCTGCACTCAGATGACAACTATCTTCGAGTAATGGCCGCCGTTGGAGAAATCGTTCAGAGGAGTTTACTTCCGTTTTTTTTTAATTTTCCTATATCAAAGTGAATTTAACTTTGAATAATGATTCTGTTACCCAATGTTGCACCCATTATCGCGGTACCGATCGCGTCACTGCTTTCATAAGAAGTTAATGTCATAATAATCTTGAGCCGAGTGATCGATCGTCTGTTGGCGTGAGAGCACCGAGAATTGCGGTTTTAACGGATTTACAGATTTAATACACGCGAAACTATTTTTTGTTAACCATGCAATTCGAAATAATTTCATTTCAATAATGGGATATATGTATATATTTCTTTTTTAGCTATTGTTGTAAATTATTTTCTTATTGTACAATTATAATGTGTAACGTCATAAAAAATAATCTATTCTAATATTTTAAATTCGAAACTAACTCTGCCTTTTTCGTCTTCAAGCTTATAGCGCTGAACCGATTTAGATGAAACTTCGTATGGAGATAAGGAGGGAAGAACATAGGCTACTTTTTTTATTTCACCCCTCGAGGGCTAAAACTAGGCGTGACGGTTTTTGTACTACAGGAAAGGTATACTAAATTTCAGGTTCAGATAGTTTTTAATATACATGTGAAAGTGATTTTCTTAATTATATTGTTACGCGTTTAAGTCTTAACCACTTAAACTTGTCAGGTGTAAGGAAAAGGTGAACTCCCCTCCCGCCTGCAAACTTCTATTTAATTAATACTAAATCGATTATAATTTAAAAAAGTGAATATTAAATACTTTTCGCAATCCACTAAAAGGTTTTTGTATGTGACAACGATTCAACGCGTGTAAAATACAACGCGTACTCAATAGTTTAGTTTAACTTTATTCTCGTAGGAATATATTTCATTTAATGCTAATTAACGTTCAGAGACAGTGGAAATAGTAGTCCCGATGGAGTTGAATTACGTGTTCACACGTAGAGCTAACAGATTAAATACGGATGAAATGTTTCTGGTCTCTTTATTTAGGTATTTATTTGAAGAAAACCGTTATTATTAATAATAAAGATAACGCAGACCGCTTGTCATAGACAGTTTAATTGTGTTAAAAATACTTTTTGTAACACCATTAATGCAATGTTATTGTTTTTTAAATTAAACAGATAAATCGTTTTAAATAAATCAGGAGCTAACTTTTGCTTCAGTAATTTATCGACTTTCGTCTTTCAACTTGACGTTAAGATCAGTCGTATTTTTTAAATATACATTTTACATACATATATGTCAGAATCAATAGGAGGTGGTCATCGTCATAGTTCCACCTCATCCTAGGCTGTATCGTGATAAAGGCAAGATTTGATGAGCATACGCAAGTTGAGACGAGATCGATTCTGACATCTCAAGCGCCACACTGCACCGTCTCATCTTGAAAAAATTACAACGTTACGACATTGAGTGCAGGAGCCGTGGCTGAAAATGCTGAAGAATATTTGAGAGCAAGCGTCACTATTCGTCTCTTATTTGATAAATAAATGAACCGAGCTCTACTTTTTCTGTTCGTTTTCATCCCAGGAATTGGATTTGCAATTGAATAAGTGATCTTAACATTCTTGACGCTATTCGACATAGACATGATTTGTACAGTAATTTATTTTAATAGGTTTGTATACCTATATTATATCGTATCAATGGTTTCGATATCGAGAACATAACAACTAATCAGCCAGATAAAAAAAAATGAATCAAAATATAGACAATATACCAAAGGCATGGAAAATGTACTACGTATCTATGTGATTATTTTAGAAAAAGATGAACGTAACAACTACTATTGTTAAAAACATTATGTGACGATCCCAGAATTAACAGTTACAAAACACATAATTAAAAAAAAATGCCAACACGACAGTTGCGATGTATAATAAAAATAAAAATTAAAAAAAAAGTTATAGCCACTCGGAATGTGGTGTAAGCATTCTATCGATACATCCAAGTCTGTTCAATTTAATTTAACCTTCTCCTCAAAGGGAATCGTAGCCCAACTGTGGAAAATTTATAGGCTGTTACCTCGCCTTATTTAAATTCTATAATTGAATAAAAATCACATAATTTAAATGAATTAAATACACCCTGAAACTTTAAACCTAATTTTTGCGCAGTCTTGAAAAAGAAGCAGTTTTGCTTTAAAGTAAAAAACTATTGTAACGTTAAAATATATTTACTTTACCGAAAAAAATATTACATTTTTCTCTGCTATTTCCTTCAAATGACGGTTCAAGGTCGCAACAATAACCAATGTGTAATGAAGCGAACGACGACTGAAATTACATTATGTAGACTTCGATGTCGGTGAAAGACTGTCTATAAGATTACCGATATTTGCATTTGGAATACAATTGATTCATCGCGAGTATTTTACGGAATTGTATCCTTATTCACGCGGAAAAATATAATTTGTATTGAATGTAAATGTTAAATTTCTCGAGCGATTGTATAAAAAATACTTATGTTAAGTTAATTCGGATTCGATTTATATTTTTTTAAAGAGAATAGAGCTATACTGATTTAGGATTGTATTTATCACCTGAATGGTTATGGTGTGCAAGCTGGCTGGCTGGCCATAGGTGGCAACCACACATTCCTCCCACCACCGCATAGCAGTATATTTAACAGGAGTACTTTTTATTGTAATGTTGATGGTTAAGTTAGCCAGTAATTACAAGGGACATAACTAATTATTTACTATGGTTGTCTTCGTATTGAGGATGTTAGGAATGGTTACTATTTCTTAGTCCCAATGTCACGGAGAAGACTTCTTACCTAGAATGTCCAGTCCAGTCCAGTCCTTTTTTTTCATCGCTTAATATTATTTCTCGTTTAATTTATAATCGATGTAAGCTGGGCATAAATGCAACGTCACACTTTTTTTTTGTTGGAAATTAACAATTGAAGAGGAAGCCACAAGCAAGGTCGCTTCCTTCCAGATTACTCGGCTTATTATTTCGACATTTTATACACAATTGTGGTAATTAACTAATTAATCTGCGTTGTCTGTATTGCGGTTTGTGTGAATTCACAAATATAATAGGTAGTTTTATGTGTTTTTTTTACGGAATTAGCCATACGTTATTGTATAATATATAATAATATCACTAATTTTAATTCTAGTTTGACTTTTAGTACTTTTACACTGAATTAAATAGCTTAAATCTAAAATCTCACTAAATAATTAACTGTTTATTTTGTTCCTATAATCAGCTTTATTGTAAAATTAAGAATAATATTATTAATAATAATCGTAATCGCAAATTTAAATCGATTAAGTTACGGAGAAATCGATTTTCATCTGTTAAACGGACATCTACTACTTATTTGTTAAACTTTTTTCATTAAAATGACAATTTATTTTCAAACATAGACATTTAATTTAAGATACTAAAAGCCATTAAACTAAGAATTGAATTGAATTGAATTCAATTAAACATAGTAATTATTGTAATAAATACAAATACTGCTAAAAGTCAAAATGAAAAAGACGACCAAAAGAAGGCGTTTTTTTAATTAATTATCTATTCTCTGAACGGTATCATTCAGTTAGATTTGCCAAGATTACACGGATACGGATACGGGGTATAATTAATTCACTCGAGTTTATCATGGAGGTGATTTCGATGGTTTTTAGACTAAATAGTTTTTACGAAAAAAAAAACCGCTTTGTTCTACTTCCACGTGTCGTTCCGCCTTCTCATAAGAAGAGCAGCCTCATAATATTTACGAACTAAAACTTAAATATTTATCCTCTTAAAAAGTCGCATCTGACTGTACACTAGCCATTACCATAATTGCACCACAGCTTCCCTCTAAAGTAATTAGTTTTGAATAATGTTAATTTTCTAGAGTTATTGGAATATGTTTTATCATAGTTTCAATATGTGCATCATCGCTGTCTCATCACTAAAGGAAGTCACGTACTAACATACGAAGTAAGTTCTTGCAGGAAATAAATTTACATGGAAGGTATCCTCGATAGTGCTATAATAAAGCAAAGCGGCGAAAGAAAACGTGACTGCATGTCATCACGTTATAAACTGGGAACATTGCCGCGAATAAACTAAATATATTATAACAGTCTATAAATGAGAAAAGTGGTTTAATAAACTGCTAAATAATTTAAAAAGACACTAAATTATACATCTGATATTTTTTTGAGAAGAATATAGGTAAAGTTTTTTTTATGAGAAAATACTTTTCCTTAAACCGACCCAAGATCTCTGAATACGTGTCAAATATCAGTTAAAATTCATCACTGTAGTTTCACCGATTCAGGCATCCTAATTTAATATTTTTGCAAAGCGGATTACGAAACGGGCCAACTGGGGGTGGTTTATGTCACCTTCGCTTCAACAATAAAGAGTAGGTATTTAATTTGAATGACTTGTTTGGTAATTAGTCTAACCTTAAACTGGCATTGGAACAAATACCTAATCGAAGTTTATTTACTGCCGTCTTTAATGCATAATTTTTTCTTCACATCATTTGTCCAGTAATTTCTAGCACGCATTTGCATATTGCATTCGTTAAGATTAGACAACTCACTAGTTGCTGCGAAAAACGACTATCAACGTACCTGCGCTTTATTTATAGGAGATACCTTGACAAATTGGATAAGATTAGTTTTATTACTTAGAAATAACTTATTAGTTAAGCTTATAATCTTTATATATTCGAGTTATTTCTATAATGGTTATCGAGATTTGAAGAAAAAAAAACAGCCAGTGGAAAATAAAATATAGAAAAAAATTCAATATAAGTAAAAACTTTAATGATGTATTCGATTGAATACAAATGTTCGAACACAGTCATGATAATCTATTCCTCCTTATAGTATAGTGATGTCATCGTGAAGGCACGTGGGTCTTAACTGGTTTATAATACTTAATACAGATTAAAAAAATATTTACGCTATTACTACAGATAACGTAAAACTGTATAGTTGAGACCTTGGCTAGTTAATGCATTTTTCTAGGGCGAGTACATAGATATGTAGCATCCGCACTATGCCGCACGTGAGACATTATGTTAATAATATCAATCAAAACAATATTGTCTGTCCTATTAAATCAAAGGAAATATTAATGTTGTAAACCAACTTGTTGGTCAAAGTAGTTAAAGAAAACTAAAACCGGCGTGGTTTATTGTAATCAAATTTTATTAAGACCAACATAGTTATTACGGTTAAGTGACTTCGCATCCCGTATTATAGACAATCTTGTCTATGTAATAGTTAAGTGCCCATGCCGAGATTATACACGGATTTAAGTGCTCAATTAACAACATGATACAGAACTACAATAGTCACTCATCTTGTATAATTTGTTGTAAAATTACGTCTCAATGTATGTAAAAGGATATCCTATTAATATTTTGATTGTTTTCGGTAACTTTAGTTAGAAATTTTACTCGATATGTTACATTCAAAACGTTTTCCCGGTCATCATTAATTTAATTATTTTCAAAAACAATATATTCTTTTGTTCGTGTAGGCTTTTCCAATCACATTTGAATCGTCAATTTACAGAATTGTATTAAACGTGATGCTAACACCAATTCTGAATGTAGATTCTACCAAGAAGAATCGACGAGAAACTCAAGCATTAGCTCCACTCCTTTTTATCATCTACTTTTATGATCTTGAATAATATGCCTTATTTATTAATGTTTTTAACAAACGATTTGAATTTATGATTCGGCGCAGAAAAAATATCTGCGGTATTTTACGATAGAAACCTTGCCCTAAGAAGGATTTACTGACTGCGGAGTCGGAAACTTAGCGTTATAAGCTTATCCTTACTTCTCGTGTTCATACAATGATTATCACTGATTCTATCAAAGTGTTTAATGTTACTGTGAATATAAATAACATCGTTGTAAATATATTGTGTCGCAATTGTAAGTGTCCGTACTTTGGTAAAAACATCCCGAAAGGAGTTAATTTAAATAATATATAAATGACTGTGTTGCCAGTCAGAATAATGATACTATTTAATACTCACAGGTTAGATTTGCACTACAACCTGCTAAAAGTTGAAGAATCATTAATGTGCAGGCCTTGTATTGAGGTGTTACATACATTCATTCATATTGTCATGTTTATAAAATGATGATAACCTATGCTTAAATCATAAGAACTTTTAATTTCATTTCATGGTGAAAGTAATTTTACCCTTCTTAACTCTGACCGTGATACATATAAGAGCGTCATATATTTGAAAAACCTGATGAATTCGTATATATATATTCATTGTGTATTTCCTATTATTTTATATATGTATATAAACGTAAAACACAGTTGTTTTATTATTATACCTATGTAACATGTCTATATGTGGCTATATTCATGGCTACAAGCTCGTTTAGATCAAGAAGGATGTAACAGACGTTCACCGTAGTGAGCGTGTTAGTATTCAGCGTGACTAAATTTGGTACGGAACTATGAATAGGTTATCTGACAAGAACGCTGTAGAATTTCTAATACACCTCGAACCTACTATGACAGTTATTTTTTATTTATAAATAGTTCATAATAAAATTTAATCATACAATAGTTTTAACGCTTGCATGCTGTGCTAGTCAACTTCAAAACGTTTGCAAGTTATAAAATATCAATAAAATTGAATAAATTCTAATAAAAATAACATACATATATCTATTAACATATATAAGTGTATAGAATATAAAACATATATGTAGGTATACATATAAATACAGATAGTTATTTTTATAATACGTAAAGCTTTACAGTTGTTATTTTCTATACATAAATTGTTTATTGGATAATGCACTTCTCTGGTTTCTGTGCGAATCGAAATGTAACTGTTACGCATTCGTTCTCTTAAAACACGTAACGCGTAATTCTTTGTAATGTGATTTACTAAAATAGATCTGAAACAATACTCTTATATAAGAATATTATTCTATTTCAAAATACTAAACTTATAATTCTTTGGCGTACATTTTTATTCATTTCGGTCTTTAAATAAAATTTTAGTTTGTTCTTAGATAGTTTAAAATAGGTTAAATCAAGCAAGAGATTAAATTAAGTTTAACAATTCAGTATATTTGAAAAATATTGTTCTTCACTAGCTTTTGGAGTTAGTATAAAATTTGAGATCAATCATGGCTTAATAATTTCGGCCACGGTTGTCTTCCTTAAGGGAAACGAGACAAGGTGCGTGTTCCGGCTGCATCGTGTGGCTGAAGAAGAGACCTTTTGCAATGCGTATCAACGCTCACCTTCACTGCTCATAGTGCCAAATTTGGTAGGAACCTGTTAGAGCAGCTTGTGTTATTTGTTCTAACACAGAACTTACTGCAGTTCTTGACAGGACTTTTTTATGTTATAGAGGGCAAACGAGCAGGAGGCTCACCTGATGGAAAGTGATTACCACCGCCCATGGACATCTGCAACACCAGGGGGCTTACAGGTGCGTTGCCGGCCTTTAAGAAATAAGTACGCTCTTCTTGAAGGTTCCCAAGTCGTATCGGTTCGTAAAAACTGACGGCGAAAGCTGGTTCCACAGAGTGGTTGTGCGAGGCAGAAAATGCCTTTTAGTGTGTTATAGTGAGAGTTTTCTGATGTATCTTTCGCTCCCTCTGCCACCGTATATAAACTAACCTAAGGGCCATTTTTGGTTAGCTTAGTTAGGTCGTAATATTTGTTCATTATTATTATATTTGGTATGTGTCCTTGCTGTATGTATTCTTCTCTACGGTAGGCTCTATAAGTATACGTTTGATTTGCATTGAGAAAATAAATATGTCCGGTCTGGACGAATCTACATCCTCTGAGATTTGATAGTGATTTTCATTCAAATTTATTAAAACTAGTTCAGTCAGGTGTTGTACCTAGATTTGAGTTGGACTTGCATTTGGAATTAGCCTTTGAGCATTCTTTTATAAAGTTGAATTGTCTATGTAATTGATGTATGTTATTGTGCACAATTATTTGCATAAACGCAAGTATACTCTCTTGTATCTCACACTTAATCTAAAAATTAAACTAAGGCCAGCAAATCAAATACGACGTGGAAGAGGTCACGCATAACAACAACGGTTTTACGTACGGTTTTGGGCTCGGAGGTGTTAATACTAACAATTACCATTAAAAAAAAAACAAATAACTAATTTTATTAAACCGTTCCAGGTTTTGAACCAAGGATCTCGAGATTGTAAATTAGCTGCTAGACCAACTTTATACTATATACTACAATAATTACTAACTAAATAATAAAAACCTTTTCTAAAATGATATGATTTTAGGAAGTACAATGAAAATAAACTTGTTAAATTTCATTCCAAGTAATTATCCATACAATATGAATGAGCTTAGTGGGTCTTCTTCATTCGTAAAGGTCACTGCATACAGGTTGAAAAGGTTAGTTGTTTGACCTCAATCTTTAAATTGAAAGTCTGGATAAATAAATATAACATCTATACTAAATGGCGTCGTTTTGTTCTTAATTACTACTATTATTTTGTATTATAATCAAATATTTACATATGTGAAAATGAAATAGAAAAATATTTTGGTTTTAGAATTTGAATGACAATTGTTTTAATGGAAGTATTTTGATGGATGGAGTTCTTGGTCTTAAGTTCAAATTGTATCTTCTCGTCGAATTTCAGCCACGGTGCGGGCGGCGGCCAAACGAGAACAATAAAGTGCACATGCACAGGTGCAAGTGACATGTCTATTAACGATCGATCAACGACACAGTCGGTAAAATAATATTTGTATATTGTATGTACTTCTGTGCTTAGACTGTAGAATCCTACACATAATATATAGATACATATCTATTTTATACTCTGTATGTGTGTTAATTCTTAGTGCTAAGAATTAATAAGTTACATATTTTTTGAATCCTATTTTAGTATATTTGAAAGTAGACTCAATTATCTTTTAAGCTTAAAAATTTAAATAGCACCACGAGCGTGTGTTGTGACGAGAATTCTGTAGGAAATGTTAAACAAAAGCAAATTATTTGTTTCGGTATTAAGGGGCCCAACGCCCCGAGCGCCGACATCGCTGACAATCTAATTGTTTAAGGAACAGCTTTCAATTATAAAGCAAAAATCATAGAACAGCATAAGTTTATTTGAAGTGGCATTGTGCAAGTACATAATTGAAATATATTCTTGATAAAAACATTTTAAATCCATTTTAAGTTTATTTAAAATATATGTTTCACATTTTATTTGTGTAAAATGATAAAAAAGGCGTAAGTGTGTAAACAAGCCTTACCTTTACTCGTCTGACGCCCAAAGGCTTACCGTGTAACGAGGGCTAAGATGTTTACACATATCAAAATATATAAAATTACTGAATGCTAAATCGATATCAATTCTTATAGTGATGTTATTTCTATATGCAGTAGTCACACCAATGTAGGAAAAACCTAAACACGCGGGGCTAATAATTACAGATACGAGCAACAGAAACGCCTACAGAAGGATACGCTAATGAATGCCTTTGGTTGCTTCCTCCACGAAAATTCGCCAATGTAATTAAATCATTTAAATCCTATTAATCTGTCTCAATGTAATTGTTTCGTTTCTGATGAGTTGTATGTCATTATTAAACATGTTCATTTAATATTTTCAGAAATTTCTTGAACATGTTTAAGTATTCCTTCATATGTAATGGTCATGTATAGATTAGGCTTATAAAATATATTTACGAAAATAAAAATATGTTTTTGCTCAATGACACATACTTTTAACGGCAGTTTTTAAGCTAGGATTCATCGTTCGTTAACCTATTTACTCCCACTACAAAATGATTGGAATATATCATACTGTTATGCCTATTATAAACTGTTAAAATTTTACTTTAAAATGTAGGCAAATTAAAGTATAAAATTGTCGTAAATTTCCCACTGTTGGAAATAACCTCCTTTCTTATTAAGGAAATGAGTTATTAGCTTATAAACAACCACTAAACTGTTCCACGTTTCGCGAGTCGCAGATATAAATAAATATATGTTTTTTTGGTTGGTCCCCGCGGTTTAGGTTAAGTTTGAAATAATTTTGAAACAGTGTGAACTGACCCTTATCTTGTTGAATAAAATTGTAAAGACGCGTCAGTGACCTCTGATATTGACGTGTCAGTAAAGTCGTGACAAATACAATGGTATCGTTTTGTTGCTTATGAAACAATCGCTTGTTACATGGTTTTGTATTATATGAAATAATAATATTTTTTTATGATAAAGTTCCGTTTCAGTGAACCCTGAGTGTTGTATGGACTGACAGATATTATTTAAATAGGCGTTTAGTTTTTTTAAGCGAAAATATATTTCGCTCGTTAAAAATATATTTTAATTTTAACTAACTACGTAAGTTACGAATGAAGGAGATTTTCACACGGAACTATGTCACATTTCATCATCTGCTTGGTAATTATTTTTGTTTTATTTTAATATTTAGCCATTATTATATTTATTATTCATGATCGGCTTGACTATAAACGTAGCAAACACCGATTTCTCTCTTTCTGCAAATTGATTGATTTAATATTCGAATGATTGAGACAGTATTATTTAACGAATAACCCTTCAAATAACATTTAAGGTAAAACCGTGTGACATATGTAAATATAATATATATACCCCATGAATAAAAAAAAATACTTAAACTCTTTAAAGCATTAAATATAATACTATATGTATAATGTTTAAACCAAGCCTTATTAATTTGTTGAAAAAGGTCAGTAAATTCAATAATAAAATCTAATTCAAGTTATAAAGCTATTTTTGTAAGTTTAAATAAATGCAAGTCAGCACAAACAACTAGTTTTAAAAAAATGAACAAAGCATAAACGCTCCTCTTAATGGATGACAAGCGAAATTTAATTTTTAGGTCTAAAATGTAGGCGGTATTTAGTAGTTAAGTGTTTAGTGTCCAAACGCCATCTCCATAGGTAATTCGTTTTATTAGTGACTGTCCAAAATTTTAAATTAGTTTTAAAAGCTTTGAATTATATTATAAATTCAATTAAACAAAAAATGTTTTAAAATAAACACTTTATTTTGTAAAGGTATTTTATGATCTAATGGAAAAATATCAAACAGTTTTAGGGTTACCGTTTGATTAATTTATTATTATTAGTTTTTTTTTTATTGTCTCATTGCTTCATTTCTGCCTTGCATTGACTTCCTAAATTATTGTTTGACAGCTAGCAAAAAGTGACTATATATATACATATAATAGTCTACGATCCAAATACAGAACACCAAATTATTCTCTTTTAAACCGGTAATTACTTTTATTTGAAAACTAGCCTATTTTGATTTTTAAATGCTACTACGCTACCCATTTGGTTCGGTCAGTCTATTGCTTCCAAATTTTATAATCTATGTCCCGTTGCTTCTAATTTATTTGACTTTTATTCAAAGACTAAAATTACATTTGTATTTTTCCTAGAACAGACAGTTGTAAAAAGCAACAACAGGATAAGTGTAGTTAATCGTTCGTCGTTCCACCTGTATGCTGTATTTTGGGTGTTTTTCAAAAATACGACCTAATTCGTTTGAGCGCCCCCATTGATGAGGTAGTTACTAACTTGGTACCAATATTTCTCATGCTTTTGTTGTTGTAGGAGATTTTTACATCTCGATTTAACTACAAAGTATAGATCCTAGATATAGATAGAAGGTAATCAGATATGTATGTACGTATGTAAATGAACCATATAATTATCAGTTATGGGAACGGCTAGTTTGTTCAACAAATACAATTGAAATAATCGTAACCTCTAAAAATATTAACTTATTCACGCCCATCAAACAAAACTAACGTTAACTTATTCACGCCTTTCAAAACAATAAAATTAATTAAACGAAAATTATCAGATTATTTTGAAAATTAAATACAAAAACGAAACAAGAAATCGGACTTTATAAATTAAACAGAACGCTTGAAAATGTACATGGCAAAAAGTACATATTTTGACAATGCAAAACAATACAAAATATATTTGTAGCACGCTGGTACCACGTATTATTTCTTTTTAAATTAACCCAATGATACACGAATAGCTTTTTATTCAATTGGTTTTGTTATTCCAAACTATTTATTAGGTCGATTTAATTTTCGGAGAACATGTTTCTCTGTAGCCATATATTTAAAAACAAACTTATTTTAAAATATAGCGATGTGAATGCGAAACTTTAAGTGGGTCAAAAGTTTTTATCTATATGACTCTATTAAATTGAGGTGAGTCCATAAGGCTAATATAAAAACCGGTTTGATTAGATACGAGACGGTGACATTGTGAGGAGTGGACAAGACTTATGCCGGTTATATACGGTTATGTATACTATTGCTAAGCCGATGGACAGAATGATTAATTTTTAATACTATAAGACTCTTAGTCTTTTTGATGACTTTTTTCGACGTTACCTAAAAAAACGTGTATTTCGATATAAAGTAAACAATTTTTCATTCACATCGTCAAAAATTATAGAAGTGCTTGCTTTGGCCACTTGATGGTTCGGGAGATGTTTCTTTCAATGATTTTTCAGTTGCGACTCAGAATTAGAAAGCAATGTACCTTAGGGCATACATGGGATGTACCAAGGGAGTGTAACTTGCCTCGCAAAAGATAAAAAAATGTTGCTGCCCTTATATCTTTCCGGTCGTGTAGTTTCTGTACCTTCGGACGATTGAGGGAGAAGGAGTGAGTAGCTATGAGTGCACCTGTGTTTGGGCACAAACTTGTACCCTCTAATATTTTTTACGCTCTTGAGTAGTCGCTGAGATTATCAGGCGATGATGATATTATTGAGTCCGTGTCGGTTTACCGCTGTTGAAAGATAAGATCGTGTGGATGTAGCAGAATTCACTAATATGTTGTCAATGTCGAATCGCCATATCTCACAGTCGCCGAATCACGAACCTTGACATTATCGTCTTGTGCTACATCCGTGAAATTGCGTTTACATGTTTTAACTTTCAACTCTGCGTCTTGGTCGACCTTATAGCTATTGTTTGACCATTTTAAAGTACATTAAAATTGTAAAATATTTATTTTTATTATCCAAAAAAGAAAATTAAACTTTTTACAAACTATAAATAAAATAAATAAATATATAAATATATAGATATAAATTACGAGCGTCACACAATATTATAATTTATTTAAATTTATTTCTAAATTAATCAACATCAACACATTATTGTTAGTAGTTATGTTAAGGAGTGTAGTATTAAAGAATAAATTTATAGGAAAACATTGCTGGCGTTCCAAAAGACCAATCGTTTTAACCAAATGTATCACATGTTTATCTTTTTGTTTTGAACTGAAACATAATTATTAATTAAACTTACAAATATCATACAATATTTAAAATTATTATATAAGTTATCGTCTATTCCATTCGACTTTGCTATTTGTATTCATAGTAATGAATAATACTTCAAATGCACATCAAAATGAACAAGGAACTAAATTAAAGTACCTCTGTTAGTTGGAAGTTGCTAAAGGTGAGATCCAGTATTTAAGCGAGGAGCTTCCACTACATTTCAATAACCTTCGGTTAACTCAATACAAAATAAAAGGAATAAAATATTTACGTTAATTTTCGTAAGTCATGTATGTCAAAGTAACAAAAATTCAATTCAGCTGCGATATGACAGGTGATTTCGTATGTGATATTGGCGAAATAATCTGTGCCCTCTCGGCACAAATAAAAGCCAAATTAAAAAATATTTATGTATAGGTGACGTCACGGAGCCATTGGCACCTGTAATAATTATAATCTACGAATCTAATGACATCTGTCAAAATCGATTGACGTAAAGATGTGCTAAGAGATACTTGTGTCGTCAAGTGTGCCAAGAGGGCACAGATTATTTCGCCATCACTTATAATTAAACTATTACGAATCTAATGACATCTGTCAAAATTGATTGACAGTTTTTATTTAAGTTTTTATTTAATTCCACCTAATACAAAATCTTGCCACTGAATTTTAAGTCTTTTCCACAAACGTTTGAGCATGCATGCTTGCAATCGCTATGGGTAACGCTGATAATACAGTACTGTACTAAATTATATAGGTATATACTATATTTTATACTATAACAAGGACTTCTATCATCAATGTGTTCTTAACGAAATTATCTCGTTTTTTTTCCGTGCGTCAATACTGCTTTTATTTATGTATCCAGCATCCTAACGAATTTAAAAAGGTAATTTGAAATAACGCTACACCAGAATTACACTTTTTAGAACGGTATTTGTTTGAGTGTATTGTACGTAATATTGGCTACCAGTATGCACAAAGGCATCAGTCGATCACGATTGACCGTTATCTGTTAAACGACCAGGTGAACCGTATCGCACGCTCCACATACTGCGTTACATGTTACATATACCGATGCACTGTAGAGTGTAGACAGTTACATCTATTACGCTATTACCGCTGATATAGGTACACAATGATGGATCTTCCCACGACCGTCTCTCGTTCCGGACTTTGTTATTCTCTATTATTTTTAAATTTTAAAAGTAATTGGTTTGGTATTCTACTGTGTGAAAGACGATATGGTTAGAAATATTGTTACTTGTAAGATGACGTCCGACAGAGAAGTATGGAAGAAGAAGACATGCTGCGCCGACCCCAAGTAAAATTGGGATAAGGGCAGGAGGATGATGGTTTGGTATACTCCTGTCAAGACTGTCTTTAATAATAAACATATTAATGTTTTGTTGTACATCTTATTTGTTGCCCCAATCTGTGAATTAGAGTAAACTGTTTTTTAACTTATTTAAAAAGAGTAGGAGGTTGTCGATTCGGATTTAGGTCTAGATTCAAGTCACAAATTACAATCTAACAGCCGTTATAGTCCAGTGGTTAAAAAAAAAGTCAATCTTAACCGATGGTTGCGTGTTCAAACCAGAGCTCAAGGGAAATATCGTGAGGAAACCTGTATATTCCAGATGAAAATTGGCCTGGTGGATTTAACAACCCGCAATGAAGCAGCAATAAGCTCCAAACACTCAATACAGGAGGGAGGCTTTAAATTAATTTGTACTCGAAAGTCGTATATCACAACAACGTAGTTTAAATTTCACGTTAAATGTTCCTTAAAATTTCTCATATAATAATAGGACGGATTTAATTTCCATTACTCTCGATCTTAAAGGTGGAGCTTAATTCATAACCTCAGTTAGCTCTCGGTCTGTATTTAAGAGTTCCGCAAAGCTTTGTCGTGTTTAAGCGCACTTAATGAAACTCTACGCAGTATTACTCCGCGTTCTCTCCCCTCGCTCGCTCAGATTTAGAAGGATTTTCGTTCTTCACTTTCATTCAGGATGAGAAAGGTAAATTCTAAATGTATTTTACGTAAATTATTTCAATTAATACAATTGAATTTTTTTTATTTCAAACTTTAGTAACATTATTGATAGTACTTTATGTTTTGTATTTTATATCAAATAGTAATAGAAATTATATATGGATAAATATCTATATATACTAATATAAATACGAATGTAAGTGTGTGTAGTGTGTGTTTAAGTATGTGTTGTTTGTTTTGCTTTCATCGACGGAACCAAAATTTGGTATGGAACAACCTTGAACTCCAAGAAAGGATATAGGCTAGATTTTATTCCTAACACCTGACGATTAACTTCTCAAACGCGAGCGAAGCCGCGGGCGGTAACTAGTATATAATTAATAGGTTGTTTGAAATATAAATTTTACTGTGATATGTACGTCAAAAGTACTAAGTATATAAACGTAAGTTAGTCTTTTCTTATAATTTAACTTTATTCATGAAAAATCGAATTATTAGTTTTTGGTTTTCAATTTGCAAGGTCCGTGTAGTAATTGTTCTAATGGTATTGATACTGTCTATTAATTATATTGTTGTAAAATTTAAAAAATAATGTTATATTTTAACTTTTTAGTAATGAAAACTGAATTTGGACGTTCTGCAAACTATCGTCAAAGTGATTTACAGAACGTCCAAATTTTTAACTTATAATACACTTAATCAAAGAGGCAGCAACTGAACCAGACGCACGGTAACCAGGTTAAAATCCTTTTAAATAGTGCTTAAAACTACTACTACATAAATGTCATTGCTCAGCTTTAATTGGTCGTAAGTACGGTATTCCATTGCAAATATTTCTCGAATTATAACCCTTATATTCAGTACGGTAAGTGTTATATTTATTGTTTTGTGTATTAAATTTCGTGTAAAATTGGACGGTAACATGTGCGTCCTTATTACTAATAATATTCTGAATTTGTTCCGTATAGAATATTTAGTTTTAAACACTGTTATTAATGTAGGTACTTAGTATAAGGATTAGGTACTTTAATAATTATTCATATTCGTTTTTATAAGAGTATACCTCTAGTTGAGTTTTGACCTTTAGGGTGGGGGTAAGGGAAACCTCCTCTTCGTCAGTTATTCTACTGTTAAAAGTTTATCTTGTAGAGCCAAGGTAATTACAAGTACAAAAGACTTAACTTTTAACTTGGTGTCGGCGCTTTGAGGAAGCCCGTTTGGGAGGTCCTCTCAACAGATATTTTACCTCTAAACAGCAATACTTAGCATTGTTTCGTTATGGTTTGAAGGATGAGCGAGCCAGTCTAACTACAGGAACAAGGGGAATAACAACTTAGCTCCGAAGGTTGGTGGCGCATTGGCGGTCATTTTTGTAAGGCATATTTTGAATTTCTTACAATATCTATGGGTGGTGGTAACCACCTACCTACCATCAGGTGGTTTATTTGTCAAACCGCCTAACAATATTATAAAAAAGCCATTCCTTGAAGAATTATCTTTAAGGAATTATAAAATTATCTATTTCACACAGGGCGCATGTGACCACTAACCTTTAAGGCCACCATATGCTCATCTGCCATCTTATTACAAATTATTTCTTTTAATAAATATGCTATTATAATAATGACAGTAATTATTATAATTGGTAACATTTTAATAACAAAATACTCCGTTAAAACCGACGCTTGAAATATTAACTGATAAATTTGATTTATTAATATTGCAAAATAAGCATGTTGAATTGTTGAATATTAAATACTATAATACTTTATTACATCCGATGGGCCAAATTTTCAATAATGAGGGTAAAATGAATGCATATTTGTCATATTTCGTTTTTCGAGTACAGTGCGGTAAATTGCCGTTTAATTATTCACAATGAATTATAATTCATGCTTTATGAATTAACAGTAGTTAGCTACTTCAACTGGAGCTGTCACTGAGTTTCTCGTTTAAATACGAGACTAGCTGCTCGCCCTGTCATATGGCAATTAGGACGTACTGTGTATATTTAAAATACTGCAACGAAACCGAGTGATCTTTTTATCTCCATACGTCAAAGCTCATTCCATATTCCATTTAAACCTTAGGTTTTAACATTACTTATTTAATACATTTATTCTAACAAATTCTGGACGAAATTATAAAGTGTCATTAAGTTTATATATGAATATCCGAGATCTACATTATTCATAAAAAAAATATCACATCGAATTTACTAAATTTAATTTTAATTATGTGTCAAATTATAAAGTAACAAAACAATGCATTGGGGTATAAAACATATTAATTTAATACACTTATGCAAGTGTTACCTTTATCCAACATTATTATTACACACACATACATTGTCATGATCACTGAGTCACGACATAAAGCAATTTTTTTTTAGGACTGCGAAGAGTCCCCCAAAAACCTACAATGCTTCTGGAACATTCTCGATGCGCTAAAATATTCTGGTATTTTGAATAATCTATGAGTTCATCACTCAATTAATATAATACATTAATTTCCTCATAGGTTATGCTTGCAAATGACATGAATGAAATTAATTATGAAAAATTAAAACTAAAAATAAACACAACAAATAAATAAAAATATATAATAACACCTAAGGTTGATATCAAAGTTTAGTATAAGTAAAGTATTTAATTACTAAACGCCCTACAAACGTTTCTACTTCACTCCCGTAGCGTCGTCTAAAACATTACTCAATAAATACCTATATGACTGTAAAAGTTTTTTTTTTTAAATCGGTCTGTTATCCTGACCGCTTTCATACAAAATCTGCATACTTTATATATTAGAAATTTTATTAGTATTTATTATATTGTATTTACCAAGAATAAATATTATCGAAAAACTATATTTATTCTAATTCTTGTGTTGGACCATGAATGTGTATTAACAGCGAAACTATTGTATTTGTATCTATTCATTAATTTTTGAATTTGTTTGCAGTTTCAAAATAAAGTAAATATTGTAAAAAAAAAATGTGTGTAAAAAGTGTTTATATTGAAAAATAATTTCTTTAGAAATTCGAGTTACGTAATTTAAATCGTAGCGTATTGTGTAACAAAATAAAAGAAATTATTGGAAACTGAAAACTCGTGCCTAAAAAATAAAACACGACGTATTTTCGGCAAATTTCGTTTTAAACCAATGCATCTAAACTGCCCGCTTCGTTAAAATTGAACACAATTGATAGCTATTCGGAATTTCAAACCGGCGTTTTTGCTGTTTGATTACATCATACTAATATTTTAAACGGGTAAATTTTGTTAGGGCCTCGTGTGTGATTTCTGGTTTTTCAAAACAACTTAAACTATGTTATTCATCATCAGCCCATATTTGTCCACTGCTGGATATAGGCCTCTCCAAATGCACGCTACTGTGGTCTTTCGTCGGAAACTCGCATCCAAACTATGTTGTTATGCCATTATTATGTTAGATATTTTGATAAAAATATTCGTCACGATTTTTTTCGCGCATCGAACGCGCGCTATGTGCTGTAACAAATATACCAACACATTGTACAATTAAATTGTTCGTATCTGTGTTGAAAAACGGAAATCCCCATACAAATTGGATCAGTAGTTTTTGAGAAAATCGCGGACATACATGAATGTTCGGGTTAGTTTAAGTACCTCTTTTTTTTAAATGTCATATATAATCAAGACCCAACTGACTTTAGTTATATTAAAAATGTATAAAATATTATATTAGGTATTTTTATAAACATTATTATTCCGTATCTTTATATTTATTAAAATACTCCTGTAAAGTTATATACAGCACAGTTTGTTGCTCGCGACATGAATTGTGTAATGTTATGTATCAATATAACGCTGCCTGTTGATAAATTTAAATATTATGTTAAAATACATGAATCGATAAGGCTTAATATAACATACTCTACTATCTGGTGCTAGCTTTAGCTTTGTATTCAATTTAATAATTTAACATAACTATTCAAGAGTTCTTATTGAGACCTGCTCGAATAAAGTATATTTTTAATTTTATAAACATATCATATGATATCGTTTCATATGAGAAAGCTGAAATATTTTGTTTAAATAATTGTAAGTTTTTTGTACAAAAATAAATGGTACGGAGCTTTCGATCTCGGCTTCGCTGTAGTATCAGCGTAGGCATGGGGCTTTAAAGGTCTTTTGTTTGGAGACCTGAAATGAGGCCTGTGTTAATTAGAGCCTAAAGATAATCCCAGTGAAAGTTCCATACAAATCCGTTCATTAGCTTTATGATACGTACAAAATAAAAGACTAGTGTTTTTTTTTTATTTCTTTATTCTACCGCCAAACAACAATATTTAGTGTTGTTGTGTATCGATTTGTAAGGAATGGTTTTTATTTCTTACGGCGCCAATGGTGGTGGTAATCACTTACCATTAGATGGTCCCTTTACAAGTCCGCCTATGTCATATATAAAAAAAAATTTAAAATGTGCTATTTTCAAAATATGCTAAAATTGCTTTTATAAATTCAACAGTTGATAAGATACTAAAAACATCACGAGATATCCTTTGAATACTTCATAAACTGTAAAAATTAAATCAGTTGCCGGCCGCGGGAATCAGTTATTGTAACCTTAAATTAAAGCGGTTATCTCATTGTGAATCAAAGGGGATACATCTTCCAATCAGTATTCCTCGAGCGTACTGATTCAGCCGTTAATCAGTCTTGAATGCAAGACGATTTAATGAGATTTCTTTTGGGAATCAGCTTCGAGATACCTCGCCAAGCTTTACGGTCCAATCAATTCTTTTCTATCAAACGTAACGGTTCCTTTCAAAGTTTTCTTGTCCATACTCTCTCGGTAAAATGCTCGTATATTTTTAATAGATGTATTGAGTCTTTTATACTGTTAATGAGAAATTCATTAGTTTGTCACAGTTATATAAAAGGAAATATGTCGGTTAGATATAGAAATGATGGTACATTATAATTAGTTATATTTATTGCGATAAACATACATACATACCTATGCTTGTATTTTTAGGAGTGTATACTATATTGACGCAATTGAGCGTACTCGTTTTTTTAACGTTTCCTTTAAAATAGTCGGAATAGCCCTGCAGATGATACAGATAGACCTTAACCGTAGATCTCAGGTTTAATTCTGGACAAGTTCCACTGATGAATCGTTTGTGTCCATATTAGGAGAGTTATATTGACACAGCGATGGAAATGCTATAAAGCGTGTCCTTCAGAGTAGACATGGCCCTTGCCCAGCTGTGGAACACTAACAGTCTGTTAAATTTAAACGCTAGTTTAATTTAACACGTAATTACAATGTCTGAATTGATTCAGGAATTTGTATGTTGAAAAATTATTTCGCTGAAATTTGTTGGTTTGCTCATGTTTTCCGTTTCGGTTCTGTGGTTTTGTATTTTGTTGAAGGAATTTATATAAAATTAAAGTTGAAATCGTTTTAAATTTAGTAACTTGTGTTACGTGAAAGTTTTTAAAGGTAAATAGGAGTTTCAAAGCGTACCTTGAAATGAAAGATGAAAATAATTTTGTAAAACATCATTTATATATTCATACCTACAGATTCAGACCAAATTGATTCTATAAAATAATATTATCAATAATGTTATGCTCTGGTTTCATCCGGTTTTTGCTGTTGCTGGTGACTAACTTATAAGTGCCTAAGTATCTGCCTCAAATAGAAATACATTGTATTACAGTGTGTCAATTTGAATGGTGAGTGAGCTAGTGTACAGACACTACTAGTGTTGTAACATCCAATCATGTGGTTTGCGGCGCATAGGTGTGAAGTGGTTTATATTTATAAGATGACCACTTACCATCAAGTGGGTTATTTGTTCTTTCATTTTTATTAAACAAATACAGTTCTTATATAAGTAACAACAATGATTACTGAGCATAAGGTGACCTATATACGTTTATTATTTTGCTATCCATAAAAACGTAATGTGGGTAAAAACGAAGTCGCTAAGGGTTGCTGTTTGTTTCTGGAATTGAGAATCATCCATTTATCTTGCTCTATTTGGACAGGCTGTTAATTTTTTAGTATGTTGTTGTGCTTAAATATTTAAAAAATAACAAATGTAAGTAAAAAAAAGTTGTTATTGCGGCATAATGTGTAAAATTTCTACGAATTCTTAAAATATTTTGAAAACTAATATTAATTTTTCTGTACTCTGTCGCCCTGTTATTATTATTATTATTTCTTTATTCAGAGTGACTTTTACACGTAGCATTCTACATTCACATTCTAAGATCACTGAATCCATAAAATTAAAACTTTGCTTAACATCATTGTGACGAAACTTATTATGGCTTTTGTATTTTATGTTAAGAGATTTTAAATTTAATAAAACCTTGGTCTTAGTACGCTGTATTCCTTTAAACACTATTAAGATTGCATTGGCTGTAGTTAACTGAATTCATCATTTAAATTACACACATAATCTCAGCGTCCAAAAGAGTTTCCAGCTTTTTTATAGCTTTAGAAACTTTAATTAGGATCGATTGTTTAATTTGAAACCTTACTGTATTAATCAAAAGTACTTGAAAGGGTTTCGTAAAGAAATTAATTTTTCAAAATTAAATCTATATATCTACCACAATACCTTACGGTGTCGGGGACGGCGACTACGCTTCACATTCAAATACTAGATTCAACTTAACGCCAAAAACGAACCCTGTAGAACCCCATATCCATAGCGTTGATGATAAATATTTTATCATATTGATTAAGTTGCCTATCATGCTAATGCATAAGAAATGTAATTTTATGTTCTTAAAATATACGAAAATAGTTATTAATTTTTTTTAACATTGATAGAAATGGCCTGAGTGCGAATTAGTCTGTCCACACTATCGACTTTTTTAATGATATACAATCACACACAGCACAGCAGACTTGAACTGAATAAAAAATGAATCATGCATTCATTATGCTATTACACGTTGTATGAAATTTCCTACGTTTAAATTTGCGATATCGCCTTTTGTTCTCAAGACACGAGTATATTACGAAGCAAAGTTTTAACAAATCTTCAAGTTGTATGTTCTTAACATAATTGTTCACGTAACGTTTTGGATTTTTAATCTATTCGTTATATTTTTATAGATCACTCTGGTTCCTTCTTTACAAATAAGTAATTATTTATATTGTGTCTGTTTCAAAAATAAGTATAACAACTTGATGTTTGTAAATTGATAAATATTGTGTCTTTAAATTATACATCATCAAATGTCTGCCTATAATCAACTGATAATTTACTGTAATCTAAACATTTTCGAACATGTTCATTTTCTTAATAACGTACTGGGTAATATTCATTTGTCCTTTCCTTGAGTCACTCAGTCTGTGGTCACGGTCGATCTGGGCACGCTGTTGTAAACATCATTATAACTATTATAACATTTCAATAAATGAGAGTAATTTATTTACACTAAAATAATAAGATGATTATTTTATATAATTTTATGATAAATGAAATTCATTTCATTGCAAGTATATTTTTAGGTTTTTATTTAATTTAACAAAAGCTCAGTTATTTCATATAATTGATATTATTCATGACCAGACTATAATTATGTTTCGAGCATCGCCCTATAATTTCATACAAGTAAAGTTATTTGTTTGTCAGACATTATTTTTGTATTACATTTACATTGTAGCGAGCTAAATAGTTTCGATCTTCAAACGTTTTTTTTTTGTTGCTAGATTCTTGCAAATAATAACAGTAATATTTTAAAGGAACTCGAGTTATTTGCATGTTTGGAGTATTTCGTTTCGTACTCTTATTACTTTTTTTTATTAATAATATTTACTAAACCTCGTACAAAGTACAGTTACCAAATAAACCAGCTTACTTATGATTTTAAGCGTAAAGATTGTGCTCGGAGAAAAGGACGACAATATTCAAGATCGTACCTGCACTTTTACACTTAGTCAAGCTGTAAACCATGCGCCATTAACGCTCGTACCCTTGGTTAAAACTAAATGAGCAAAGAATCAAAAGTTATTCTGAAACTGGGAAATAATACTAAAGTCAGTTATGAGTTTGTTCGAGAATATCAAATGACAAACGGCCCGCAGTTAATTTTGCTTATAATCGTAGTAGTATTGTAATTTGAAATGTCTGGCGTCGCTGCGGAGGCCTTTGATTTATTAGCTTTGCTACCCTTGTGAGGGAGCGACGGGATTTCGTTGTATAGATCACAAATATCATTTTGTTTTCACCTTATTAACCTTTTAGTACCCAACGTTATAGTTACGGAATTCTTTGTCACTATTTATTAACTGAATAGTTTGAACATTTAAATGGTAATTGTATGGTTTTATAAAATCGTGAAATTATCTGTTGGACATACAAATTCGTACACTAGAATGTTTGCCCAGTAATAATAGTTAGAATTACGACCAAAATCGTTATTGAATATTTGAGAAAAACATACCATTTTTTCTAATGTTTTATTATTCAATAAAACATTAGAAATATACACTCAAAGTTCGTCGTTGGCCACGCAAAGGACAAAAAAGGTAGATACTGAACTGTTTTGCCTTTGCATGTTTATATGTTGATTATTACTCGAATGTAATTTATTTAATTAGTCTCTATTAACGTATTTCTTATTGGTTATACAGTGACACATAATTATAATTAGTATTTTAAGCGAATCAAATATTTTGAGCAATACGGATATTGAATATATTTTTGATTTATATTTATTTACTTCATTATAAAATAGTATCACAAAATATTTATAAGATATAGGGTAATTTCATTAATTAAGCGGGACTTAATCTGCTTATAAACTAGTTTTACCCAAAAGCGTGAGAAATTGAACAGATGTCGTTACACCTGATATTTTTAATTGCATTTTTAATTACATATGTTTTTAATTACATTATATACCTATAAATATTTATATATTGAATGTACATTACCCGTAAAATATTAGATTTAGTTTTAGTTGATTTGAAATTCTCCTTAGAACTAAGCCTAACGAAATAAAACCATATAATTTAATATTACTTCACAATAAATATGTTTTTTTAGGATTATCGTAATATTCTTTGACATAATGCGACATTTCGGTGTGTTGTAAAAGTTCTAACGCTGGGAAAAATTGCTTGGCAAGAACATTGTTAGTCGACGAACGCAGACCCGCCCCATTAATAAGAAAGGTCTCGACATTCGACGTCTGCCAGGACTAAATTTTATGGACAGAAAACCATGACCGAACGTTAGAATAAATTTACTGAGCACTTTAACGATTAATATAATTATAAAAAATGGTATCGAGTAGTCGAAGTTCACCCGTTATTTGTTTGGACGAAGTTCGACCTATTTTTTTTTTTGGCATATCTACACACAAAACATTTGTCCTCTTTCATAACCAATGCTAAAATGAATTGTGTGTGTTTTTTTATAATAATACAGCACTAGTTCTCCGATGGCGCCCTGAATGACACAATCATATAAGGCAGAGTTGAATATTGCGCTCTACATACACGCGTACGAATAAGACTTGTTTATTCTCGAAACATCTCGTTATGTCTTCTTATGAATAGTCGGAGTCAGTTCGTTTCGAGTCACAATGGTCGCGAGGCTGCCGTGCCAACTGCGAACTCGTTAGCGAATGCTTCCACCCCGATGCTCTCGCGGCTCGTGTTTGCCCAACAGGAGCTTTTGTATAGCAATTCCTATGCTAACGCGCTGTTTGCACGCATAGTTTTGAACAGCCGTCTTCGAGATCTTGTCGACGAGAATTCTCACGTTGATGACGTAAGACATCCAATCCAAAACTTTGTTCTATTCACTTGTTAGTTTCTATTTGTTATCCTTTTGGATTAATTACGTTTATGAATCGTATTGGTTTCAATAATTAAGCTTGCAATGTTCAAACTGATTTAAAGCCACTTGTACTGTGGCGCTTAAAGAATAAAATCAGGGCGTTTGCTTTGATTCTTGTCACGTTTCAAATATTATTGAAACGTTAGATGGAAATTAATTTTTTGATTTTAATATATTTTCAAAGGCAAAAAATTTCATTGCCAAATGGTTGTTAAAAGTTAAATCTTATTCGAAAACTTATTGACACCTAGCCGGTAGCTTTGCTTTTAATTGTTAAAACTGTAACATGACGATTCAAAAGTGCCCTTATGAGCCTACTTGAATAAAAAATATTTTGATATTTTTGATTGATTTTTGATTAATCATATACATCAATTATAAGTATCCACTAAGTTATATATTGACTAAGCTATTAAACATCGATAAAGCGTCGATATTAAAATAAAAAATTTATAATCTTGAATTTTTTATGGATTCGAAGCAAAACTTATATAGTCATGACATCATTCTGACATTGTAAATATGATGCAAAAAAATGTTGTTGATAATACAAGTTAAGCGCATTCAAAGTCGATGGATAAAAAGGAAATTGACTTGTTCGCGTCTTGTCCTTCCTGTTAAGCAAACTTCTACCTTAATGCATTTACTTACGATACAAAATTGTACGTTTCAATGTAACGCTGCATTTTTAATGTTTTATAAGAAATTATTGTAGTAGTACGTGAATACTCTATTCGAAGTATTAAACAAAGGAAATTCACGCCCGTAACTTCTCAATGTTAATGAATGAAAAAAAAAAGCTTAAGAACAGTTAATTATGTTAATTAAATAATTACAAAATATGTATATATTTATTATTTATTTTAAGTACTGAACTACATAATGTAATGAATTATTTAGTACTATTAAAAGATAAACCCTTGAAAGCCTAAGTCCACATTCGTGAATCAAATTGTAACTTTACAAGTCGAGTCGTTATTAACAAGTTGTTTCTCGAAATAATTGTTTTTATATTTTGTAATTTGGTTGCAGAATAGTAATTTATATTTATATTAAAATAAATCTTTATATAGTTTGCATTGGGGACTCTAACAGAATCTCAAACTGTTGTAGCAGGAGGAGTCAGTATTGACATTTCTCAGCGTTTGAAACTTTTATTTTAAACGTTACATATTCAATTACTGCCCTCAAATTCGTTCTGAAAGTACTAAAACTGTACCCAAAGAAGTTTATTTGAACGACTTATAAAATAATGTTACTGACGTAACGAAATAATTAAAACGTGTACGTTAAAAAAATAGATGCACATTCAATTATTTATTTTCAATTAAAAAATATTTATTTATCTTAAATTACATACATGGGAACAACACAAATGGCGGCCATGTCGCTCACCAAAGGTCTTCCTAAGAAATCTATCTTTGAAAATTGAGATCAGGATGGGTAGTGTATTTATTTATATCTAAACATACATACATAACATATACTACTCATTTTGTAATAATCTAGGTAACAAATATGGTAATTAATATTAAATATACTCAGAACATATTATAAATATGTTTATAGTATGAAATAAATACTTAGAAATTATACTTATATCGTAATATCGTCACGGATTAAAGATTCGATTCTAATAAATAATAATTTCTGATCAATATTTTGAATACAGTAATAGATTTCGATTGTAAGAGTTGAGATAATTCCATACATTGAAGCATTGTTCAAAGAATTTATTTCAGTTTGTGTGGACTTATAACCTGTCAAAATTTTCATATGATCTGCGCAATCCCTCAAACTCAAACATTGTTTACCTTTCAGTATGATAGCATTTTTAATCTATATTACACAGAACAAAACAACCATAATATGTATAAGCCACCTTTAATAATTTGCCGCCTTAATAAATTAGCATTAGCAGCCCGTAAATGTCCCACTGCTGGGATAAAGGCCTCCTCTCCTTTGAGGAGAAGGTTTGGAGCATATTCCACCACGCTGCTCCAATGCGGGTTGGCGGAATACACATTTGGCAGAATTTCGTTGAAATTAGACACATGCAGGTTTCCTCACGATGCTTTCCTTCACCGCCGAGCACGAGATGAATTATAAACACAAATTAAGCTCATGAAATTTCAGTGGTGCCTGCCTGGGTTTGAACCCGAAATCATCGGTTAAGATGCACGCGTTCTAACCACTGGGCCATCTCGGCTCAATAAATAATTATTTGCCTTAATAAATAATTATTTTTTATTTTATTGTAAATGAAATAAGTTAATATATTTTTCGTTCGTTTCAGGTAATCACTGCGGTCAATCAACAACAAGCGCTCTATGAAAGGCATTGAAAAATTACGTACATTATTACAACGAAGTTGGTAGCTCGTGCATTTAGCGAGGCTTTAAATACAACTGTTTATGTATTCGTTAGTTCACTCGAGGGACCGTAGCTCGTGAATTATGTACGCTATAGCAAACATAGGGAACAATATGAGAACTATATACCGGGATATGATTATATTGCTGCATATTAATTTTCTGTATAAACACTAGATTGCTTTAGTTTGAGACGTTAATTAAAGATGTTTATGAGGATCGGAGTACGAAACGGTATGAAAAAGTTTTTAAATATTTTAAATTACAGATTATATTATAAATATTATCCGTGTGTATCTGAAATCATGTCATGGAATATTTTATAATTATAACAATATTGATTTTTATTTCACATCAAAACACAAGAGATTATAAATTATCTTTGAGAAGTCAAAGAGGCCGTTTCTTAATATCTTGTCCTTTATACGAAAATATAAAAACGTATGGTATTTCCATTGCATCCAGAACATAGCGTAACTATGAGACAATCAATTCACAAACAGAATAATATCAATAAAATACGACATTTTATCGTTTTGAAAGTGGAACTTATTTTTTTATGACATTGCGCACAAACAGGAGCGAAATGAGATACCAATATGGCTTACCACAATTTTATTAGTTGTTTTGAGTAGTAAGTGCACGTTCACATGGGAGTTGAAATAAGCGTTGTGTAAAAAGCGCTAGAAGTTTTTTTTATCGCTTCGCTCTCACGCTGTTCACCCCAGCGCTTAAACAATCACTACTTATCATTATATTACGCGATAGACGTGCCGTATATTCAGCTGAAATTGTAGTAAGCGACAATTTCATTGAAACTATAAAAATAGAAATAAATTTTCTTTACATCCTTAATTAAGTATGAAAGATTCTTAAAAAGCTATAATTAGGATGAATCCTGTAAAACATTTTCAATCTAATTAAGGATGACAATGCAAAATAATTAAGAGATGTTACAAGCCATTGTTTGCCATAAAATGTTATTACAAGATATGGTGCGGAACTTCTCGGTCTTTATTTACGGATTAAGTGCTTTCAAAAGTGCTCGTTTTTTTTTTATTTGTTATGTCTGAACGATTATACTTGGCTTTTTGATATTAAAACGTAGCGTGTACGATAAAAACATATTTATATAAATAATTTTAACTATTGTATGAAAACAATAATTGTAAAATAAGACATTAAAATAATCCCGCTAAGTTTCTTTCGGTCCGAGGTGTTTATTTCCGAACCGGAGATTTTTATTATCAATAAATAAATGTAACGCTTCTGTATTGAATAACGATTTTTGACTTTGACTATGGCGTAAAAATCGTCCACTTGCGAACACACAGGAAAGTCCTCAAACCGTTAAAAATAAGGTACGTTAAAAGAGGTAAAAAGTGCTCGTTCGAGCGTTCCATAATTGCCCAAAAGAATTGACGAACTCTGGCAAATCAGGATTTTTTTATTTTAACTATAATCATGATATCATGATACGATTTCTTTTTATTTGATTCGACGCAAATTACACCTTTTGCAAATTCAAGATTATTTTTGTATTAATAGATAACTAAGGGATTAACTTATTGAATAAAAAAATATTTATTGAGGCGTATACTAATTTCAGTTAAATTATAAAGTCAATGTTCCTATTTAATTAATAAGCTTGAGATAATTACCATCATATTCTGATTTGGCTACTTAAAATACTTTTATTCTCGAACTCAAAGTACTTGCATTTTGATTCAAAACCTTAATAAATGTTGTTTTTAGCGAACAAATCGATTGCGTGCGGATAATAAAATAATTCGTCTACTTTAAGAAGATATGGTCATAGACCTGTTGCGTCACGTAACTAAGCGATGAGAGAGTTCTAACAATTACTAAACTTTCTTGATCTCAGATAATGTTGGACATGATTAGGTGGTTGCATTGCTCTATTGTTTTGTCGAGACGAGACTTGAATTGACGTAATACTTGGACTAACAAAAACAAATAGGAACTCGTTCCAATGCGAGCAACAAAACTCAAACGCAATGCGTGGCTTCGATTCGTTAAGGTTTCTCGACATGTATTTATAATAATCTGTTGTTCACGTTCGATTATAAATATTGACATATTTAAGGCTTTGTATAGATAATTTAGATTTCGTGTAACCGATTTTTATTCCATCGATAATCGCCTTTATTTAGCTTAGAATCGTTAGTTAGTGTACATTAGGATTTAAAATAATTTACCATACTTAATCATTTAACTTATTCGTACATTCATTGCGCCTGGAATGCGTTCGGTGATGAAGACTATTGATTGCTCAAACGCTACAATGTGTGACTCATAATGTAGATCAGTCGAACAGAATGACATTATAAAAATTCAAATTTGATTGCTTTCGCTCACTGCGATTGTCACCATTCATAGTTAGATAGAAAACGAAATGTATTTTGCGTATATTCTTTGTTATTATGCCTCTGACTTTCTCTCTTCATGGTACAGTGGAGGCAAGCTGTTCACGATCCAATAGGTTTTGTTTGTTTGTAATTGTCAATAAACTGGTATCTGTTGTAATATGTGACAGATTGCAAAAGATACGTGATAATGTTGCAGAAAAACACTTGAAAACATTTATTATGGTGCGTTATATTAAAAAATGTTGTTTCTAAACCTCATAATCATTTCAATAGCGTGTAACTTTAAACAATACCACAAATTTGTGTTAAATTAATACTGATACTTATTAAAATAGGTAATACAGATTCCTCTCAAATATCAAAATTCTTGTCGAAGTTTATCGTACGGTTACTAAATGTTCGGAAGCTTAACTAAATATTCGCCAATTAAATCTAATTTCAAATAATACTTGTTAATTATCGGTATATTCCTCTATGCAGATAATAATACCTCTGATGATCCAATCGGATACATTTCCTCATTAAAACGGCTCGTCCCAAGAGAATGTAGCGAATTACACAGTTTTATGTAATCTATCGTTACTTCAGCTTATAACCCATTCCACGATTTTAACTATTTAATGTGGATGACCTATTTCCAGGAGTACCAAGGTCAGTTGTTAAATTTTCAATTGGAAGCTTTAGGGTGAAATTGTGTCTAATTTGACCTCGGTGACGACCCTATGAGAAAGTTTTATTTCGGGTTCACCGAATATTCGTAAGGCATCATCAGGGTTGCGGATAAGTCGACCGTGATCGATAGATTCATGAAAAAAAATCTTGCCTGACCCACCTTGAAAGACTTGACTAAAATTATACTTTCAAATTGATCCCTTTACTTTAATCGTTATGTTTAGGTAAGATTAAAATACATGCAAACGCAATATTGTGACATTACCAAAACTTTGTAGGTATGTTCATATAGTTAGTTAATAATATAGTTACTTAATAATATGTATATTTAAATTCTAGATTTAACGCGCTTTTATATTCATTACTTTGACTTTGATTAACATTTTTACAGCAACTACTATATATATCATACTACATACGAGTTTTTGTTGATAGTTATATTTTACTTTGATTTTTCATAGTGTTAAATTTTATCAAAAGATTTTATTAGATTTCTGACACTCTTATAACACGACTTAGGTCTGACATGATGTTTTTATAACAGGGAATATTTGATAGCCCTGTCACAAAACTTCTTGAATATCAAAGCAGCGCGGAGCACTTCACACGTCCTGGTAGCAGTAAAACCGCTCCATGTCACCTCGGGAGAGTTTTATTGCACAGCCGTTTTAGGGGTTCAAGTTGGTTCGACCGACTTAAAGTAGAATGCGTCTACATTCGTTAAGGCTGAATCGAAGCTGTCCTGGGTGCTAACAAGTTGGTATACAGTATAAAACAAGAAGATAATTTAAAGTTTTTTAATGCTTATCCTAACAATGGCAGAAAACATTCGAACAAATATATTAAAAACTCGATTCATGAACCCGACAAATTTTAAGTGGATTACGAAAAGACACAATTATATCCCTTGGGTTACGAACAACATTCATCTGAATATTTTTATTTTCCCATTATCTGTTTATTGTCAGTTGGAGCTCGAAATAAACTGACTCGAGTCCTGAGTTCATGATTGTTTTTTTTTGTGATGGCACATGGTAATGAGCTGCGCTGTAACCAAATTTTATTTCACTTTTTTTCCAACTTCGCTTAAGACCACCCATATAGGTTTGCGAAAGCTGATGACGCTATAGATTTACGCATGGATCACGTCTCTTTATAGCTTACAAATTCGTTTACTGATCAGTTTTAGGTATTATATAAAACCCGTGCACCGAGGTTTTGTTCCTTAATAGTTATACCTGCGCAAGCACTTGTAATTCATAATGGACAGGCTAAAAGTCGGAAATATATATAACATGCTATTTCATAGGGTTATTTTTATGGATTTTTGGATTTGGACGAAAATCCTTAAAAGTGAAAAACAAATAATGATTATTAAACGTCATTCCATAATTATAGACGAAAAAGTGTAATAATTTTATTTACTTCTATTTGTGATGGAAATAAAGGTATATATTGCATTAGTTGCTTAAACAGATTTCAAGACCTGAAACATTTTTGTCAGATATTAATTTATTTTCATTCGAAAAGGAAGTGTTTGAAATATCCAATAAATAAAGAATTTTCAGCATAGCTTACCGTAGCGAAATTATAATTCCCTCGAGGAGGTATAAAATTTTTATTACTCCGCTTAAATTCCAGTGAAGTTGAAAGTAAACGAAAACGAAAAGGAACGCTGGAGATAGGCTAGTGTTATGGAGATTTTATACAGCATTTAAGATGCGAATTCTGTCGCAGCACTGCGGGATTTTTTTTCTAAACTCATAATAACTAAAAAAGACTGATATAAAAATTTATTAAATTATCTCTCCTGTAATAAATAATTCGGTGTGATGATCCAGACATTATAAAATTTTAATGCAATTAAAATCTTGGGATTTTATCTATTAATTAATTACCAATAATCTCATACCGCATATTAGCTATCTGATGACGTATTCGAATTAAAAACAAAGACAAAAAATAAACAATTGTTTGGTTCAATATTTGAATTTTACATTTGTTTTTATGTACCTGACATTATAATTGTTTGTATATAACATAAACGTGATATATGGTGAATATTGTGGAACTCACAGTGGTATTGTAGTTATCCCACACTCTATGTAGTTCTTAGTCGCAACCATTGGGTAAAAGATGAAAGATTAAGGTTTTGTAAAATAAGTCCGTTAGTTCCAATGCTGGGCAAAGACTTTCTCTCCTCTTAAATGAACCTTTGAACCTTATTTCACCACGCTCTTCCATATTGCTCTTGGTTATTGGTAGAAGCACCTGTGGCAGAATATCATCAGACTCATGCAATTTTCCTTTCAATGTTTTTTTCTCAATTCAATAGTATTCGCCTGAATTTTAATCCACAAACTTTAGTTTACGAGTTACGAGTTCTATCCGTTGGATCATCCGTGTAAGTAGTTTTTTATTCTTTATACAGCTTATAAGAGTCGATGTTTTTACAAACCAAACAACAGTATGATCGTTTATGTATCGTATATTTCTGATCGAACCTACCCGTACAAACAGGATAATCGTATTCATCGTAATCGAAGTCGTGTAACAATATAAGTTCAAAAAAGCCACATTGATTTATGTTTGCGACGTGTACTGTATGTGTATTAATACGATTTCTGGTTTAATCGAAAAAGCCCAGTATTACATCTATAAATGTCAGAGCTGTAATTGGTTCTAGCGTTCCCATTTTCATCCTATAATCTCATTGTTTATAGTTTATACCAATCTCTCCGTGAATTTGTGTAGACTTTCAAATTGATTTGTCATTGAGTTTTCAGCTATGAGCTTAAGTACTACTTACAATTGATAAGAAGGCTTTTGTCCGGATAAAGAAAATAGAGTAATTTTCTTGCTGAGGGCACTTTAGACGTTTTTATTGTCTCTTAGAATCTTTTACTTGCTTTTCTTGTTTCGTTCAAAGATCTCCAATGGACAAGGGTCAGGCTATAATAAGGGTCTTGCTTGATTGGTTATATTGTATTTTTGCAGACAGACGGAGGGATAGCAGTTTTATTAGTTCGGTGATCTGGTTTTATGAGACGTGTTGACTGTAATAAACCTTCCATACGAAATATACGGACCTACATATGGATAAATATGCTATATGGCATAGTTACAGCAAAATTACTATAAGAAAAGTATAGTACAGAATTATTGAAAAATATATTGAAATAGTTTTTCGGCATAGTAATAAAACGAAATTAATTTTGTTTTATCGCTATTCGAGGAAATTTTGACTTGCGAGCATATTTAGTTTACCTTTTTTGTATGTACAGACTACCTCGCTATCTAGATATCAAACATTAATATAAGGCCGCAGATCCGAGCGTCCTTGGTTCAAAACCTGGGTTTGTCTAGTAGAGCCCGGAAATTGAAAGTATCTATACTCCCGTGCAGTACCCCACGAAAAGCCGTTGGACCTGCAGCTGAACTCAATACGATCATGTGGAATTTTGCTGACCTTTGGAATATGAGAGTAAGGTAGATTGGAAGTTCGTCCTGTGTTTGCTTACACACTTGTTTACTACAACGGCCTACGCAGTTGGCTGATCTCTTGAAAACGATCACCTTGCCCCCGTGGTAAAATCGGAACACCAGAGTGTCATACAGAGTTTGAATAATAATAATACCTAACATAATTGATACTTAATTAATGGTATATCTTAAAGTACTTGTGTTCATATGGTACATGATTACATAAAATACCACAAAACTACTAAAAGTAACAAACAGAAATTTACACGATATTCAAAGATCTCACCAAAACTCCTTGGGTTAGTAATACCTCCATTTTCTGTTCATTAGTAACTCTCAAACTTGAACGTGTTTCTGTAGCTGTAATCGCATGTCCTACATAACGTCTTATTCCATACATAGTTTACAATTGTTAGCAACTTGTTACTGAACTGGAACATCTATCGTCTATCGACATGTGTTTGTAATTGAGGATTGAACGTTTTTAATCCTAAATGGTATTGTTATCTTATTTTTTGCCTCGTTATACTAACTACTAACGGTTATTTTATAAGACCACAGATACCAGGCCCCGTGTTCCAATCCAGGGTTGAACCAAGTAAATGTTATTGAGGTTTTCTAATAAAGCAATTTGAGAAATTTACGGAGTTTCAGAATTGGTAACATTTATTCCCTTACCTCGAACCTAAAGTCATGCGCCTGAACTGTCTTCCGTCTTGTTGTATTTTCCGTAGTGTTCCCTGAGGGAATTGAATACACACTATGATAAGTCCCGCGAAGTTGGCAAGTCCACCACCACATTAGATCAGAAGAACATCACCATCATCAGTATTTTTATTAAAACAACAATGAGCAAGATAATTCTTCATAAATCAATCAGAACCGATCGTAAATACTCAATTATTTATTTGTACCTTTGTTATAAATACACAAAACTTGGTACAGAATTAAAAGTGATGTATGGTTTTATGAAGATTATTTATTAAAAAACAAAACAAAAGTTATAAATCAACTATGTTTTCTTTCAATTCCTTAAGTTCTTTCGCATGTATCCATTTGATTCCCGTTGCAGAAGCTGCGCTGGGTGGTCTTGATACACACCTATAGAATGATATTAAATTGATAAAATAAAGTGTTTTTCTTTTAGGAATTTACATTTTTCAAGTACAATATTAACTAAATAAATAAGTAACTGATTAAGAACAGGTTAGGGAACTTTGCATTATATATATTCTTACTCGATTTTCTTTCCAAATAGATTTTCAAGCCTTGGTCGGACAAAAGACCAAGGTCCCTGATTCTTGTGTTCCTCTTGACAAAACACAGTTTTAGCTTTTTCATATTTACAAAATTCTTTGAGTACTAGGTCGTACGGAAATGGGTATATTTGCTCGATACGACATAAAGCAATCTTTTCTTCCAACTTCTTCTCTTTCCGTAGTTCGTCGATTATAATAGCTACTTTGCCAGAACAGAAAATTAATTTTTTTACTTCTTTTGGTTTCTGGCTTGCTGGCCCAGTTTCCGGTATCAATCTATATACAGAGAGCAAAAATAAATTAAGTATTTATTGTAAAGCATTTTATGGTCATTAATTTATTCGGTTCTATGTAAATTTTTATTTTTTTCGCTGTAATTGGAAAAATGTACCTACATTTAAAATCTTTAACAAAATATTTACAAACACGTTTATGTCAGAAAGGAAATTGTTTATTATAATTTTGATGAATAATATATTTGACTTAAAATATACTATTACTTTCACCTTTGAAAAGAAGTTCCAGGTAAAAAATCCTTGAATGGTGATGTATAATATGGGTGTTTAAGGCCAACTTTTGGTGTCATCAGGATGAGCGGTTTGCGGAAAGGCAAAGCTATTTGTCGCCGTATCAAATGGAAATAGTTCGCTGGAGTCGTAACGTTACACACGATCCAGTTTGCAGCCCGTAATTGTTTCACTTGAATAAATTAGTAAAAGATAAAATTTTATAAAAATGTTAGGGTGCTTATTACTTTTTGATTTTACGAAAGTGGAAAAAGGTATAGTGATATTTTTTTAAAAAACTAACATGGCATATATTTGTCATCAAGATCGGGAATATTATCCTCGTCATCATCGGCCTGCTGAAGGTAACGCTCCACACGTGCTGATGAATGCTCTGGGCCCTTTAAAGTAACAAAAAATATTTCGAAATTTAGTATCAAGATAAATGAATTTAAAAAATTGTTATATTTAAAATTAAACGACTCATATCGCTTATTGAATTGCAAAATATAAACAATTCAAATTCACTTGATGTAAAATTCTAAAGTTAAACGAAAGTAGGTATATATATATATAAATATATAATACAAGTCTTTTGTTTTTGTATTAATTTTAATTAAAAATTGAGTAAGATAACCATTAAAGAGTCTCAATTAGTGAATTTAAGAGCAAATTAGAAATTAAATTTATATTCAGTTTTCACACTTGATTGACGGGAAAAGTTTTTGGACTATTTTGATGTACTTTTCTATCAAATGTAATCAAATTTTAAAAGTACATAATTATTCTCCATCAAATTACCTTTACAGCGATTTTCAAACTATCTTGATTTAATGAACACTAACAAGGATATAGTAATAAAAAAAGTCGCTGAAAGAAGGCGAAAAGTTTTTTCGTATGTAAAGTACTCTTTGATGCTTCGCGTCATCAGTCGTGCAATGTAGTCATTAATTAATTTGTCACGCCAACTTACAGCTCCATCAATGCCATGTGGTAATTGAACCACGATGCCTGTCTGGCACACCCATTTGCTCTCTCCATTGGCTATGAATGTGTCAAATACTGGCTGAGCTGTATCAGCAAAGTCACCGTACTGCGCCTCCCAGATTGTAAGGAGACAAGGGCTCGAATATGAATACCCGACTTCAAAGCCCAAAATACCTAATAAGTAATTATTCAAGTTATGTCCAGAAATATATTTATTTTTATATGTGAACTGAACTTTGATATGTGATTTTCAGGAATAAGTTGGCAAAGTTTTATCAGAACATATGTTGATATGTAGTCTAGAAGATGTATGTACTAAGTCTATGTAGTCTAGCTTAAGTTGTTTAACGTAGCATGTTGTGCAAGAAGGGATGCAATCTCTAAGTGCTCGTAATTGACAGTCGTTCCCTCGATAATTACTTTGGTAACAGGCCCTAAATAACTTGGCAGCTTGTACATAACGTCCGCCCAACACGAGTAGGAGGCGAACGCCTCTATCTTGATGAATTAACAGAGTTGACAAGCGTAACAAGCAATATAAGATGTTTTACGTATAGTTCAACACGATAGGATACACATTTGAAGGTTATATTTGTATGGAAACTTGATATTTTATATTAACCAAAGATAAATACCCCACGGGTCCCTCACAAATAATGCCCACAAAATATATTTGTCTTAAGGCTTGAAACCACTTTATTATTTATACAAATATTACATAACATGTTTTTTTTTCGGAAATATTTTTTATAAAATTCATTTAACTAACCGAATTCACTTAAAGAGCTATTATGTAAACTGTACAAAGATTGATCTGGATATAAAGTGTCAAGTACTCGGTAAGTGGCGCCATCCACGCCTTGATGGTGATATACGTGATGCCTGCGTAGAATAATAAAATTAGGCATGGCGACGAACTACAACTTGAATCACAGTAATCAATTAAATAACTTTATTACCAGTACTTAAAAATATTTGATCAAACAAACCTGTTATTATGTAGGCACTTCACAATCATTAAGATTGCTTTATTGTTTCCGAACAGTCAATTAAGTTTAAACGAATAGCGAAAAGAAAAACGGCCAGCTATTGTCCAGCGACGGAAATTGAAGCATTTTCGGTAAAATTTAGAACAGTTAGTCTATTGTGGCTTAAAATCATGAATCAGGTTTAGTTGTCCGATATACGGGATGTCGGTCCCCAGTCGATTAGTTCGAACTGCGGCGAAATGATAAATTTACCGAAAGAAAAAAGTATACCACTTTGTTGCAGACCTTTGGAAGTTCACAAAGAGATGAAATAATACGAAATCGTTTGTAATTTCGAATACGGTTGAGAGAAAACGATCTCTGGGAAAACCCAAATTATAAACCCTATATACATTACAATATATTTCAGAAAGATTGGCTTAATAATATATTGAATTTTTGCAAATTGCCTGCCATAAATTTCCGTGAACTAAATGCGTTACATTTAAAATAAAAAACGAATTTGCCATCCCAAAATTTGAATAAGTTTAAAACTTGTGTTCGTAATTAATTAAAAAAACTGATGCGAAAAAAAATAATCATTGCATTAAATTAACGCAAAGCTTAATTTATATCACCTATGCGCCATAGTGCCTCTTTCAACATCTTCACCGGTGAGTCTTATGTGAATCTTGTCCCGCAAAAGGGAGCCGTATGCTAGCGCCTCTCCCATTGCCCAGTCCGCCATACCAGACTTCACCTTTGATAAAAATGCAAATACACAAATATTAAGTATAACAGATATATTTTTTAAATTTAGTTTAGAAAGGAAAATCTAGGATTGGTACACCACCACGTTATGGTGTCAAAACAAAAAAAAAACTAGCCACTGTTGCCTATAGACTGCGCCGGTAACCGTGAGATATACAACGTTATGTCCTCTGTATCCTTAATTACACTCAAAGTATATGCTTTGAGCATAAACTCTAGTAAAAAGGTAAAAAGAAATTGATAATAGGAACTAAATAACGTATTTTTTTTCAAAATAATATCCATGCAATTATATCTAAAATGAAAACCATTTTTTCCCGTTTCTCTAGCATCCTGTGAATGCCTTTGTGTATTTCAAAAGCCCAGGGTTCGGGTGGTCTACAAAAGTGTTGGGATATTGTTGTTATTGTCGTTTCAGAGATGCCAGTATCGCGTATCTGAGGAAAGAAATAAACTGATATAAAATACATACGTTTCGTAAAAATACTTTAATGCTGAATTGCGTTGCACCTTTTTAGGATCACTTGCTTCGAAGAAACCAGTCCATGGTGTATCGACCCAATCCATAATACTCAATTTCGTAATCTTCTTCGCTAGTTCAAAGTGTTTATTCAAAGTATCCATATACTCCTTTTCCCAACCTTTAATGTCTGTGTCTGTTATTACGCCATCTGCTTTCAGTTTATCACCGTATATCCGATCCACTATTTTTTTTATAATCAGGTATTAATGATATTATATAAAAATGTCTTTAAAAGTGTAGGTTATATACTATCGATTATGAGTTATTCATTTAAAACTATAAATAACAATTTTCTTATCAAAATAAAAGTTTGGATTTGGATATTCTAATTTTATACGTATTTTCGACGTTTCTTTTACTTTCATATCCCTTAAAAAATTAAATCAATCGTAGACATTATACTTGAATTTTTTTCCAATATTCTATAATATAATTACGTATTGAGGTATATGAAATGTGTTTACGTTTGTTTAAATATCTATCTACATAACTGACATTGTCAGCAAAAGTAAGAAAAATATGAACAGTTGTTTCTTTTTTCATTTGAACTACTCCGTATATATCTTACATAATATTGGAATACATCCATTAAAAATAATAACTAATTACCAGTTTGCATAATCTTTATCTTCTTATACATAATAGGCTGAGTAAACATCGGTTCATCCTCTTCGCTATGGCCAAATCGACGATAGCACACTAAATCAATTACAACGTCCTTCTTGAATTTGCAACGAAATTCTATCGCTACCCGTGCCACGTGTGCAACTGCTTCTGCATCATCACTGTTCACGTGCAAGACCGGTGCATCTACGCACTTAGCTACATCTGATCAAATATTAGGTATTTTAGTACTTGTACCAAGACATTTGTATTTATAAATAAATTCAGTTACTAACTAATTAATTTCGATGTGCGATAATTGACAAATAAATGGTAAATAGAACTTTGAGGGAGAAAAATTATATATTTTATGTGATAGTATAAAAATTAATTATAATTAAAACCTTATTATTACATTAAACAAATAAACTGACCTGAACAGTAAGGCGAACTTCTAGCGAATCTAGGATCAGTGGTATATCCGATCTGGTTGTTGCACACTATGTGAATGGATCCATGTGTAGTGAAGTTAGGCAAATTTCCTAAATGCATTGTTTCATACACGACGCCCTGGCCTGAAAATGCTGCGTCCCCGTGCATAATTATCGCCATTACCTGGGAAAATATGTATGTTTTATTGCTTTGTTTACAGTTATATTGACGAAATAAATTTAAAATAAAGGGGAATCGAGTTTTATTAGCCTACGTAGCTAATAATTACTACGTTAGTTAATGACGCACAATTCAGAAATGATGGTGAATAGAATTTATTTTCTCTTTAGTGGGAAGGTAAAATACCTTATCTCCATTACTATCTCCTTTCCAATGTTGTTCTGCGCGAGCCTTCCCAATAACTACAGGTGACACTACTTCCAAGTGCGAAGGGTTGCAACTCATGGATACTTTAATGTACTTATTAGTTTTTCGGATGAACCGATGGATAAATGTACCGAGATGGTACTTGATGTCGCCTGATCCCTGTTCATAGAAGTTTATAAAAATGACTGTTGAATAAATTCAAATTACTCAATAATTTCGAACAAAAATGAAATATATTTTTTGTTTATTTACTGATGTGTTTTTGAGAAAAATATTAGTAATACCGGCTCCTTGGGTTCCATTGGTTTAAATTGAGCAAATATATCAGTCAGTTGTTTACGGCATACATTCACTAACATGTTCAAACGCCCTGAAATAAAGATATATTGCTATCGATACTGATGCACACAATCCCTTACTAAAAATATAGTTTTTCTTCTTGTTTGAGGGGTTAAAAAAGGATTTTACTAATCCCTTCAAATAAATTTCGTTTAGAGATTTTCACGACATAATTAACACCATTTTAATATTTATTTTTATTCTAATGAAAATTTTCACGTAAGTATTATATTACCGAAATCCAGATCAAAACTTCAAAATTTCTTATTTATATATCAAAAGCGTATTTACTTGCCAATACCAAAAAAATCTTATAAAGACGATTGCTGGAGTTGATCCACAGTTCGAATGGTCTTGACTAAAGTACAAAACTTTCAAAGAAACACAGTTTATAAATAAACAAAAAGTAGTTTACAAAAGAACTCTACCTCGATGTTGCATTGCCATCACAATGGATTCCACACCAAGTTTTGTGCTGCAATCAACAATCTCCTCCAGCATCGCGATCATGCTCTCGCCGCCTTCTAATCCAAAACGCTTCTCTGCCGGCCATTTCGTTGCGAAGTACTTTTCTAAACTGTTGATTATTTAACTTTATCTATAGAATATATAAACCACGTAAGTAACTTCACTACATATTTATTAAAGCCAAACGTTAAAGTAATTTTGAAATTCTTTCATACGTTAATAAATGGTTATAGTTAATTAATATTGTGCTCCATAAGTTTATTATAGTTTATTATTATATAGTTCCAATTTTAAATTGTATATTTTTATAACTAACAAAACGGCTTTAGTAAGACGTCGCATGATGTCCCTCTTTTCTTCGACTGTCTTATCGAACGCTCCAGGAGTTTCCATCCTCTCTCGTATAAACTGAAGGCAATCCAAGTCGTACAAGTGCATATATTCAATTCCTATCGCACCACAATATACTCTTTCTAAGCGACTTATTATCTCCCTTAAACGAATATTACCAAAATCACATTAGTTAATAAATAAAACTTATCTTAATATTAATCCTCATCATTACTATAAATTATTCTTTGATATGATTTCAATCATGTTATTTCCAAATTAGTAAATATACCTTAGGGTTAGCGCTGTTTCCTTGCCACCTATGAAGGTTCTATCGGGTAACTCAAAAACTGTATCCATGTGTTCTTCGTCTACGAGTTCAATAAAAACTCGTTATTACCATTCTCAAATTAAATTATATTAAGTATTTAAAAATAAACTTTGCTAAAATACAAAAATCTTAAATGATTGTCTGCAAATAGTCTGATAAAAAATCAAAGACGATTTTCTTTTAAAAATACAATATTTCAAGTACATTTGTAGCATTTAAATTAAAACTTGATTACTCGCCCGCGGTATACGCCATTAAATACGGAGCTATTAATTTTATTTGGTCCACAATTAGGAGAGCTACCAATTTAAAAATAAATAAAACGTTTTGGTTTATGCTTCAATGTTATATACCGTGTACACTATACAGTTGTGACTAAGAATATTCGTGTTAATAATTGTTCGATGGTGAACATTACGATTACGATATTTTTGTCGGATGAATTTATGCCACATGTGGAATAAGGTCCAAAACTTCTTCATAAATGGAAAGGTGGGTTAGCCCAGCAACGTGATATTAACAAGCTGTTACTGCCCTTTTAATACTGATTACCGAATTCAAAAGCAGTCGATAAATCTTTTTTTTTTTCTTGCATAATGAAAACTTAATTAACATAATGTTATCATGAAAGCTTGAAATGAGTAATGTATAATTGATCGGGAAATAAATAAGTAAGTAACGTGCATATGTATCATACACAAAACAGAGCCGAGTTCTCTTGAAACCACGCGACATTCTACTCCTTTCATGTCTAAAGGAGCGTTTTGTGATTTAAGAATCCATCGAGCGCCAATCGTAAGCTTTAGTGGATCCGTCTTGGCTAGTAGATGTCCTCGAGTCTATACATTTAAAATATAATTATTTTACGGCATCTATATAAGCTATATAAGCTTTAGACTATACACAGTGTGTTTACCTAAATACAATATTAGTATAATTTACAATTGCTATGATTTTGCTATATAAGTATTTAGCTAATAATTAAACTTAAAACATGCACACGAACGCTCTTTACAAAGAAAATAATAAAAAAAACTTTATAATTTAAGTAATGATCGTTGAAGTTAAATGAATGTAGGCGAAGATAACAATTAGAGGTGGCTTAAAAAGAAAAGTAACAATCACGATTAAAATAGGTATGAAAGATAATATAATAGTATAATATAATAATTTGACGACCTCCGTGGTCAAGTAGTGTGAACACCGGTTTTCATGGGTACGCCACTCTGAGGTCCCGGGTTCGATTCCCGGCCGAGTCGATGTAGAAAAAAGTTCATTAGTTTTCTATATTGTCTTGGGTCTGGGTGTCTGTGGTACCGTCGTTACTTCTGATTTCCATAACACAAGTGCTTTAGCTACTTACATTGGGATCAGAGTAATGTATGTGATGTTGTCCAATATTTATTTATTTTATTTATTTAATATGATGACACGGTTAATGTTTAAAGTGACCAAATTTCAAATTATTGTATAATTTATTCAAGAAAATTTAGTTGTTCAATAGGGTTAAATTATCCCAAACTAATGTCTTTAAAATTAGGAAAGGATATTTTTGTACGATGTCAATGAAGATTATTATGACTTAGTATAAAAATAATTAATTTTGTTCTACTGACTTAATTTGTTTTTTCAATGTGATCCTCTTACCTGATAACTTCTGATCAGATTTTGCACAGCGAGATGTAATTTTATCCGTTCCTTAGATTCTTTATCATCCTTTTCTTTTGATTTTAGATCTAAAATCATATGACTATATAATTGTGTATTTATTTATGTAACGTATACATGAGGTATTTTGTTCTTCACTGTTACCTACTCACTGTTTACTAATAATAAAGAGCCTAGTTTGACACTTTAATTAAATGTAAAGAGAAGCGACAGAGGCGTTGGAGCTAAACTTTCTTACGTACCAAAGTAATTATGTAAAGTTCACTAGAGCATATTGCATATCAAAAAATCATGCCAAAGTGAAACAGAGGCTTTTAAAAAGCCTTTTATACTCGTACAATGTGTTATTTAAACTTACTGACTGTTTTCGGACTAAATTCATCCTCGAATTCTTCGATTTTCAACGTTGGCCCGCTCACGCTTTCATAGAAACCGTCCCATGTCTGTTAAACGGATATTTTTTTTTATTAAAAATACATTTTAGATCCTCTGGTTTCATAATTTACAACAGATTATTTCCGTTATGAAAAACATTAAAATACTAGATTATTACGTTTTATATGTTTATTACGTTGAGTTAATAAAATAACTTTTTGATAATTGTTTGAGATCTCCAAAAGTAAATGTCCCACTGCTAGTAGAACCTTTTTGCGAAAAAGGTTTCAAAATCTTATTTCATCACACTACTGCGGTTGGTATAAATATTTCTATACGACACATGAAGGCTTATTCGCAAAGTTTCCCTATACTAACGAACGCGAGATGGATACAAAAATAAAGCACATGAAAATGGAGTCCTGCTGGCCGTAGTTTTAACCCGCAATTTACGACTTACATTCATGTGTTCCAACCACTCTTTCACGTGCTCCAAATTTAAATCATTGTTTTTATTTGAAAACTTAAATTAACAGTTTTGTTTTATTTACGGAATCTATGGATCCTCTCGATTTCGCCCAATCCAAATATTGAGCTTCTAAAAAGTTCGCATTAGTTCCGCTCAGGAAGGTTTCTGCTTTACATGATTTATATTTCCATAAAAAATGCGATAAAAACTGAAAGAAAAGTACATCAACATCTAAATCGTCAAATTACATGATTAATTCTGTAAAATTTTGTGAATGTAATAATAAGATATTTTAGTCGAACGTTATATTGAATAAGTTCCGATATTTAGGTTTATATATTCTTTTATTTTATTCTAAATCTTTTTCCGAAACGCCCTCAATCGTCTGGTATAAGTTCTATATTGGTTTAATACACTAAAATGAATGAGGAGCCTCATTTACTAATATAGATAATAACGTAGGTTCCTGCCTGACTAAGTTTATCTGTCATACTTTTTAACACACATCAGTAGCATAAATGTCTGTTTAGCAACATCCGTATTCCTCTCCATACCTTAAGACATTTAGCCGTCGATCTCGGCCATTGTTATTAACATTTGACAGTAATCGTTAACCCTACGTGGAAAGATTAATCTAACCCAACTTATTACTTGTTCGCCTTAAAGGGTTCTTAAGGTCAGTCTTCCATAATCGCTCTGTGTAAAAGCATTAGTAGCTTGTCAAATATGATTTTAGTAATAAGCTGACTGATAAATTACTTGTGAATTATAAACCTAGGACGTATATTTATTGCTAAGAACTTACTCCACGCTTGCTGACGTTCTCTGGTCTCTTAAGTATTTGTAAAATACGAACTAATGCCATTGTTTTTTGAGCTAATATTATAAATATCACATTTATTAAAATAAAATTCACTTTGATTATTAAATTATAGTAAATTTCAAAATAATAGAAATAGACTTGAAAGAGTACATTCAGTATTACAAACAATCATTCAAAAAATCAATAAACTTGAAACTGACAGAATTAAATTTTAAATAAATACTTCTTACTTATTTTTTTTTTAAAGTATATATTAAGAACTTTTTAATGTAGTCAGAGTAGAATAATAATAAAAAAAATATTAGAGGAATCTAAACTTTGTGTTCTTCTTTAAATTTAAAGTGAAAAGAGTCAACGAAGAACAAACCCATCGTGAGTTTGCCTTTACGTTAATGTACCATATATTTTTGCGACTTATTCGGAAGATAATGGGATTATTTAAATGGCAGCCATTATTTACGATTATTAATGTCGATCAATTAAAAATTTAACGATCTAGTCTATAGTCATACATATGTTGCATGTAGGGGATAATCTGTGTCACTAATGATAGGGATCATCTAGAAAAAAAACATTGGTAGAAAGCATTACATTACATATACATTTTTCAGTGCTAAAATATAAGCTAAATTATTTCAGAGACTATCACTTTTCAGGCGTCCCGAGACGCACACGTATTTTTTTTAATCAATTATAAAATTGCTTTCGTAGCTGAAACGTAAATAATATAAATTATATATCGAAGCAGTGATAGCAATACAAAATAAACAGTAGTTACCAAAATAATGCAGGGAGGGTAGATTTGAGACGCCACCAGGGGAAGACGTGAGGCGCCACAGTAAAGGGGCGTGTGACAACTGTGACGTATGTGCCGCATTCGCTTTAATTTACTTACGATGATAAGCTGGGGTTGCTCCCTGCTTACTTGGAACTTTTTTATTTACTTAGCAAAGTTTCTAGAATAATAACGGCTTTGTTTGAGCGAAGACTGAAAACGAAAGAATTGTTACAAATTAAACCTTTGAAGAAGATATTCATATGTAGTCAGAAATATTTGTCTGGACATCAAGTATTCTCAGAACACTTAAGTAATGTTTGATATTATACTTACTATTAATTTTAAAATCAATTATTTTTATTAATTTGCATAATTGGTAATGATTTATGGATGGTGTGTGTGTGTTGTTCTAAACGAATCTTTTAACACAACTAGAAATACACACGTATATTGTTAGTTACTCTAAATGTCATTTTTATATTTTAATCAACCGTTTTTTATGATATTGGTAGTTTGGTAAGTAGTCACCGCCGCCAACAGACATTACCGCTGTAAGAAATGTCAACCATTCCTTACATCGTCAACGCGCCATCAACTTTGAGAACTAAGATGTTATGTCTCTTGTAACCGTAAACTGGCTCACTCACCCTTCGAACCGGAACACCGCAATACTAAATATCGCTGTTTGGCGGTATAATAAATCGAATGACTTATTACGTTAATACGAACACATTAATAAAACTATTGTATAATAAATAAGATGTAATGAGGTTTGTTGTAAAATAGGAAACATACATTAAAAGGCATCGTTAAATTTCAGCCGCTCGTCAATAGTCTCCCTGTCAAGCACGACTGGTGACCGCAACTGCGTGACTAAGCTTTCGCATCCATCCCGATCCGCTGCTAATATTATATTCGATTTACTACTAATTAATCTGCTAACATTGAACGTGCATTTAACTATTAACTGATAAGCTAAGATTATTTTTGTTTTAATATAAAGTTATGATATTATATAATATGGAAATTGTTTGGGCTGCATATTCTGCTGGACTAAGGCCTCCTCTCCCTTTGAGAAAAAGGTTCGTCGTTTTTTCCAGCACGCTATTCCAATGCGAGTTGGTGATGACTCACATGTGGCAGAATTTCGTGGATTTGACACTCCTCGCGATGTTTCCCTTCACCGCCGCGCACGAGATGATTTATAAACACAACTTACTTTAAAGTATAAATAGTTTTTATGGCGTTTCTTTTTATAGCTCCACACATCCACATCTGTATAATTAAACTTCACACATATTTATTTACGTGCTCAGCTTTAATTACAGTTTCAACCAAATGGGTAAAAGTGTTCATCTTACATTAATTTAGACTTTAGCACTACAAGTAAAAGTAACCATCCCGTACAGCGCTAATGGGCCACCAATTTTCCGAAAGTAATAAGTTATACATCTTGTGCCTGTAGTAACACTGGCTTACTAACCTTATTGACAATAACGGTACTCAGAAGTCCTTGCAAAAGTGCCTGCAAATATAGAGTTAAATCATACATTTTTATAGTATCGTTGTGTTATTGGTAGGGTTTATAATGATATAATACATAATAATAAATCATAAAATACATTTTAATCAAAATCCAATATTAATTAATTTATTTAATTAGGCTCATAAAAGCTCTTTCGAATTTTAATTTAATTTCAACATATTTCAGAATGTTATTTGTAATGAGAAGAGGCAAGAAACTCAGTAAGTAGTACTAAATAAAGAAATTACAATAATTAAGTAGTAGTTATTGTAATTTCTTTATTTTGTACTACTCACTGCGTTGGTTGCTGACTCTTCTTATTATATCTATATTAGTAAGGACTTGTTAAAGATGAATAAATAGTACTTCGAGTTCCTGCTGTTTGTGAGTCCTTTGATAATGAAGTATGAAAGAATCCTCTATGTTCAGGGAATTTGTGCACTTTTGGTAAATGCGGGCAATTTTATTTTAATCCTCAATTGTACGGATTCATGTCTAAATATAAACTAAACGTTAAGATATAACAAAAATATATTTGATTTCCTTTTATTCAGAGCACATTCCACCCTAAAGTAGCTATAGAACAAATAAATTCGTTAAAAAGTCAAGAAACTAAATAAATCTATAATTAATCTAAATCATAATCTCGTCAGCTGTTCTCGTCGTAATATACTTGAAATTTATGTAGAGTAAATAAAATTCTGAATTTAGTTTTTATTTTCCTTAAAATCTCTTGAGTCCATTTAGTGACAGCTACGCAAACATTACAAGGGGTCAGGGCTCAAAAGTCGAGCGACGCCCGCAGGCTTATTGTCTCTAGTACATAATGAGACCTCTTGGCGACCTGTGACTCTTGTCGGAGCATCTTACATTGTGTTACAGCCTACAGCGTTATAAATATTGCTACGCAAAAAAAATATGTATTAGTCACTAAATGCAATTACTTTTAAAGAAATATTGTTAAATCTTACTCACTAATTTTTATTAATCATTGCTTGTGTAGATTTTCGTCAATAATTCCTTTATAATTGACAAAAATTAATTGATTTAAAATATATTCAACCACGATACTAATTGAGGATTAACTCGAGCGTCGAGGGAACTTATTGAATTTTGAAAAGTAGTAATTAGTTAAGTACGTAAAATAATATTTCCTCTTTCAGCGGTGGTAGAGGCATCTAGAGGTTTTCAAAAGTCTATAAAATATCTTTCCATGGAAATACTCGAGATTGTTTTAGGTGTGTTAACGTATCTCTGATAACAAAGGAATGGTAATCGGTCAGCATTATATATTATTATCATTAGCAAATTTTAATTACGAACCAATTAATAAAATATTTTTAATCTATTAAATGGGTCTGATGAATTACAATTTTTTTTTTAAATTCTAATTTAAAGATCTAACAAAAAATATATATCGTGTTAATGAGGTGAGGATGTTAAATACGTCCTTAGCACGCATTTACCTAAATGATAATTTATGTCTTGTAATATAACACTTTACTCATCAGCTTACACATATTTTCATCGAAGTTAAATTTGAGTGTAAACTTAGATCGAAGTTTTCAAACTAAAATTTATATACCAGTATAACACGAAGTTTGGTAATGTACAATATTGCTCGGGGAAAATAAGCCTCGATATATTTCTTGCTTCTAAGGGTACATTTATGTTGAAGTTTATAGTAATCATGAGTGAAGGTACACTAAAGCTGGGTTTCTTGAAACATTTTCTCAGAGTCTAATTTAAAGACGGCTTAATGCGCGGTGAGCCTACTGCTGCCGAGCCTAGGAGATGTGAAAATTATGCGGCCTGTGGTCGACGACATAAACATTGGCTCCACTCCTGCCCGTCTGCGTTCCCTAAACGTATAAACTTACATAACCATCTAGTAACTCCGTTTGGTAGCATGAGGTTTTGGCCATCTTCAGATCGTTAAATATACAGTGCCAAATTGTAATTAGTAAGAAGAGTATATAACAATTTTTAATCGCTATCGCAGTCGCGGAGCCAGTCTGAATAAATTATACTATATTTCTGTAAGTGCTAATGTATTAAGATAAAAAAAAATCTTTGAATAAACCTGCGTGATGTAAACGTTAATCGAAGTCGAATTTGTGCGTCGCGTCGGATTACGTTCGGCCTCATTCTTGTCACGACAAAAGACATTTATTTCATTTATTGTAACGAAAATAATACATTTATTTAAATAACAAAAATATCTATTTTCATATTATGAATGTCTGAATTGTGTTTTAATAATTTACTCATTTATTTGGTTTCTTTAATTACTGAACCGAATAAAAGTATCAGTTAGCGGGAAAATAAATTAAGAAATGGATTTTCTGCTACTGAGAAAACCGCAAATTTGGTTGAAATACAAAATGATATTCAGAATGAAGGCTGCTAAACAAAAGCATCGCCAAACATTTTTGTTATTTTAGGAAATATAATCAATATGTTTGTCACACTTTAACACAGATACTGGAAGGACGAGAAATCTTGGAATGAGAAGTCACTAAGAAGGATTATGCGAATTGGCGATTAGAAAAGAATGTACTTAATCCAATCGATCGGTTCAAAGGATCATTCTTTGTATGTCATATTTAAATTTACACAAAACCAAAATGAATTAATATTCATACACTTAAAACATCACTGCGTTTGTCGGTGTAAATCGTATGCAAATTCGTTCGGTAGTTTGAGTTTATCGCGTTCTGACAGATAGGCAGACTTGGTGCCGATTCTGTTTTTAAATAACATTAAAAACTATATAATTTCAAGGAAACTTAAAATAATTATTTTCATATGAGGGTTCTTATAAACTATGATTGAATGCATAAAATATTTATCGAATAAACCAAAACACTGGAAAGTTAAAACTTAAATGTGCTTTATAACAATACCTCTTGCAAATACTGTTTACGACTAAAGTTTTCCTGAGGTAAACCTTTCCGCAACATATGTTCCTCAAGTTAATAGAACATAGCGTCTGCGCTAATATATCTTATATTAATAAAATTAGTATCAAATTCATACTATTAATGTTCAAATTAATTTCCGTGTAATATTTAAATAAATATATTATGTTAATGTTGTTTATAATTATCTAATTTGTGCAAAAAAATGTTGGTTTAAGTAAAAGAAAAGTAAAAAGCTTGGAATAAGCATTCCACGTTGCTTGAAGTCGGCGGATACACGTATGGCAGAATTTTATATTCATGTGTCCTGCAGGTATCCTCACATTATCCTCACTGAGCTGTACCTGCTAAGATTTGAACCCGCAATATTCTGTTAGATTCACGTGTTCTAACCACTGGGCCATCTAGGCTATCTTTTGTATTCTATCTTTGTTTGTTAGTTAGTAAATAAGTTTCCGTTAAACTCATCATTCTGTTGGCTGTTAACATCAACTACGGCACTTTTATGTGAAAACTGACTTTTTACTGCGTTTGAGTGAGGTACAAAAACTTGTTTTAATGAAGCGAGCGAGTTTTATAATGTAATCATGTTTTATCCAACATGCGAGCGAGTAAAGCCGGTGAAGGACAAGTCCATATTAATAAATTAAATTTCATAACATTTGAAAAAAGGGTACAAGTAAAACAGTTTGATTGTAGGAAAATAAATTTTTATCCGATAATTTTAATAATGCAGTAGACTCAATTTATTTAATCTAATTCTATTATATTTCAATTAAATGTTTTTAAAGACCAACTGTGTTTCGATTCTATTTTATTTATTGGTAATGAATGATTGAATTGAATGATGATGGAATGATTTTTGAGTAACACTAAATTTCTTTCAATATCGTTATCAAATTATATATTCGAAGACTTGAAAACTGAAAATTTAATTACCGTTAGGAAATCGTACTTGTTTCAGGTCCGTGTAGCTTTACCTTTATTCAATTTATTCTTTTGTGTGGCGGTGGATGTGTTGTATGAGTACGGCTTTAGTAAACAAACTGTTACCCAACATTTTCACTCCCCGTGGATGCTCTTAGGTTTCATATTTACGCAACTAAAAATATTCCTTTGAGAATGTTTATTGTTACTGTATATTTGATCTCTGTTAGCGATTTCCCCTGTCTATAAACAGCGTGTTGTGTATTCTAAGAATATATAAAACCTTTTTAAAGATATTTATTTTAACACGATTGTACTCTTCATATTTACAAAGAGTTATATATGTATGTGTAACGGTTTTAACTTGAAGTAGCTATACTGATTCTTCCTTTTTCGAGGAAAACGAGTAATCTTTGCTCATTTGTTATAATTTTCTCGATTTCAGTAACAGTGATCATTCTCAAGGGCCACTAGCCAACTGTGCCGTAAATGCTCACAACATAAGTGCACTTGCTCTCATATTCCGAATTGACGGCAAATCCGACACGGACCGAATGTGTACAAATGCAGGTCTTGTACGGGCTTTTAGAACCCCGTCTTAACATTGCCAACTTCGAAACTCCGAATTGCTGAAGAAAATTATGACAGAGTCAAAAACCCAATGAGTTTTAGCCTACCTAATTACTTATTGTCCACCATAATTGTCATAATTTTCTGAATTTACTTTTAATGCCAGCTAATGTCTGTCTATATTAAGAATTTTATTTTGGCGTTATTTGGACGGGAAAATTTCCACCTGTTGGTAAGTGGTCACCACTGCCCATAGAGAATGACGCTGTAAGAAATTGTAACTATTAATTGCGTCGCCAATGCGCCTCCAACCATGGAAGCTAAGATGATAGATCTCCCGTGTCAATGGTTACATTGCTTGACGGTAGAATATTTAATGAGTGGATGGTATCTAACAAAGCCCTACGTCCAATAATTCGTATATGTCACGTTTTCATTGCTATTTCTATTTATCGAAATCGGTGATACAAAATTCCATTCATTCACAAAAACCCAGGAGCTTGCGTTAATCTATTTGTTATATCCAATGATCCATTTTGGTCCGATTTAAACATGGTATAATCAAACTGAGATTTTTGGACAACATTAAATAAGGCCCAACTCTATTGGAATTTTTTGCCACTGTGGCCTTGGCATAAACACACACAATAAATTGTATGAAAAAAATATTTTCGGGATAATTATAGTTCAGAACATAAATCATCATATCGAATTATATTGAATACCAACTGCATCCGGTTTCTCGTGTTAAACCAATTTCCATCCGAAGAACATTTCAAATACAGAGTTCCATTACAAATTTGTCGTGTATTTTGAATGCAGTATGTTTTATTTATCCACCAGCTGTTAGTTAATAATTCAACACAACACGTAATAATGCATTATGCCACGAGTTTGTCACCTGACACACGGAGAAAATTGCATTCTCCTCTCTTGTTTCAACTTTAAGATATTGCCTTTGTAATAAGATGTATCACGAGTTGATGTGACTTCAGACTTGTTAACTGTTCGCTTCGATTTGCTTTTAATGTGAATTTCCCGGGATCGTGTTTATGATTTCGATTTTATCGGATTGCTTGATAAGTTACTTACTTATACTTGGTGTAGGCCCGTCTGGGTAGGTACCACCCACTCATCATATATTTTACCGCCAAATAACAGTACTCTGTATTGTTGTGTTCCGGTTAGAATGGTGAGTGAGCCAGTGTAATCAAAGGCACAAGGGACATAACATCTTAGTTCCCAAGGTTGGTGGCGCATATATGATGTAAGGAATGGTTAATATTTCTTACAGCGCCTTTATCTTTGGACGGTGGTGGCCACTTACCATCAGGTGGCCCATATGCTCGTCCGCCAACCAATGCCATAAAAAAAACTTATTATAATCACAATATTGATATTTTATATGTTATACCACGGCTTCGAGAATAAACCTCGAACATACGTATACGTAAAATAAATAGACAAGTAGAACACGCAATGATATGTTACTCAATAGCATAGGGGATCATTAATAATCAGAGTTTAATTAAATTAATTGTTTACAAATAAAATGTTTCTTTTTTTTTTGTTACTCTAATTAATCGTTTAATGTATTTCACACTGAAGTTGGTCTGTAAAAATTCAGCTTTCCGTTACAGATTTACTTTTCTAAACATTCAGTGCAGTTGAGGCGGCATAAAATAATTGCTGCAAGTTCTCAGTTTCATAACCAACGTATCGCAGTTACGTTATGAAAGCTAATGAAAAGTGCTCAACGTTAATGGTAATTAAGATTAATGAAATAATAAATATAAATTAAAAAAACAGGCATACAAATAAACGAATCGTATTTATTGAAACCTCTTTTATTAGCACTATATATATATAACAAGAAAAAACTCCAAATAGATATGTATATACTGGAAGAATAATCATTAATATTTAATGGTCGATCCCTCTCCTAAACAATATAAATATATAAATTATTCATAACACTAGCAAGTAAAACTATTAATTGTGTTTATTAAAACCTCTTTTATTTATATTAAAATTGTCGTCCACGTTTTAGGGGTCGGTCGTCGGGTTTCATAAAGGAGCCTACATGCTTTCTTGGAGTTCAAGCTCGCTTCACACCATATTTCACTAAATTCGGTTCTGTGGTTTGACCGTGAAAGAACAACAGACAACGTTACTTTCACGTTTATAATATTAGTATAGATTTATAAAAGGAAATAAAAATGGCAAGCGTTTCAAAAAACGTGTCATTTCGACTGCTGGAATACTGTAATGACTGAATAGTTTGTCCAAACAATCCCAAATACAAAGCAATTTAAACGTTCTGGAAGTCAGGGCGGACAAAGAACGTGTGAGTATTTTGTAATATCATCAAAGCCGGTCTCCTTTGTTGTCAAAAACTTATTCTTATAGAACAAAGTTGAGGAAAACTGAGGTGAGGAATTGTGCACAGAGGAATATTCGTTCTTACTTTTCACGTGAAAATCATGTGACTACAAAAGTTACGTAGTTTTTTACAACGTACTAGCTGCTAATACGGACGTTAAATTTATCAGTGGTAAGTTATTTCAATAAAATAATGATACTCAACCATGTTATTAATTAGCAGAAATAGCTAATGAAGCTTTCTAAATTTAACTTTAATTAAGTCATAAATTACGCCCGAACATACCAATATTTACTGACTATTGAAATAAATTGCTAATATTGTATATTATTAACAACGTTTACTGACCAAATAATTTATTCATAGAGCGAAACCGACTAACGTTAAGTCTGATATTATTTGAAAGAATCGATGGCAACTGGCGAGTGTCGGCGCGTCACCGTATGTCATCGCGGAATCATGATACACTTCATAAAAATATATTTCACTTTTAAAGACCGTCCCTATACCGATCCCTATACCCACAAAATATAATTAACAAATCATTCATTAGAAAAAATATTAAACTTAGACATATGACATTGTAAAGAGGTAATATTTTTTGTTGGTGTGTAGGGGGAACTTGGTGAAGTTTGTTAGCTTGTTTGTTAGTGAATTCTGGAACTAATCATCCAATTTTAATATTATTTTTATTGTTAGAAAGCTACCTTATTCTTAATTGATATAAATATTATAAATGCGAAACTATCGCTGTCCGTCTGTCTTGTCTGTTACGCTTTCACGGATAAACCACTGAATGAGTGATGAAATTTGGTATGAAGCTCACTTGAATCCCATAGGAAGACCATATGCTACCCAAGACCTTCGACCACCTTCCATAACAAGCGGACGAAGCTGTAGACGAATATGTATTTTTTTAATAATTTCGTTTTTGGCATATTATGCAAGACACATTTGCAATGTTGGATTCAATATGGTATCATATACTCTTATGACACGAGGGATTGTAGACGAAGCTAACGACACATCATTTGTAAAAATATGATACGTGGTTTGGGACGTACAGTGGAACAGATGATCATACTAACATACCCTTTTTTTGCTCTGCTGTAGTACGGTAAAAAATACAAGAAAAATGGAGGTCCTGCTCTTACATAAACTTTTACTCGATATATAACTTTTGGTATTCATTCTACTATTCATAAAATTAAAACTATATAACTACGACAAGATATATATAAATAATAATAGGAAAAAATAAGGTTCTAAACGAATTTATCCATTGCAGCAAATCTATACAATTCACTAGTTGGCTGCGCAGTTGTGTAGAAGATTTTATTGTCTCTCTCTCCGATGTTAAACGCATCTGACTTTAATAGAGAGCAAAATTAGACACAGGGCTAACTGCTTTAAGTGAGTTCTGACAACAGAAGAGTAACGAGGCCACAGTTAGATACTGGTTATTTCTAGACAAAAAGCCCTATAATGTTGATTGGCCCAACCCAAGATTCGAAACCACGAATTCGAGATTCATAGCCGTACATGATAATCACAAGACCTACGAGGTAGTTTATTGTCTGACGTAGATTTTTTAAAAGTGGAATATATGTTAACTATTATTATTATAAAAACACTTTTTTTTTAAATACATGAGACTATAAAACAAAATAATGCTATTAAATTTTGACGTTTTAATGGTCATTAAGCATCTTGCTTATGTTAAGTAAAATTGACTTGAGGCTAGTAATTTGTACGAAGCGATAAATAAGGTTTAATTAAAGTTGCTTTGCCTATACTCATTACTTTGCCACATTGAGCTTTAACCTTGACAACCACACGCCATTTATTGTAGTATTGTAAGTTTATTTATAGGGCCTTATAAATACATTCATAATAAATTTAAGGAAAAGAAATTGTAGTGTAGTAACAGTAAGACGAATTATATAATATCTGAAATATAAGTTTATATATTTATCTTTTTTTTACTAAAACTATTATATTCATGGTAAATGGTGGTCAGTCTATCCACCAAAGAGTCACTAAGGTAGCACGGGCAATAGATATAAGTAATTTATATGGGACTGACAAATAAAAGTAATTGAATTTTTCTATCAAGTATTTGGTAACGGCCTGGAAGGCCGCCCTCGAAGTCTCTTAGGACGTCTGTACCCTAATGTCTGATAATGACGTCATACGTTATGTAAAGAGCCGATATGGCCCAGTGGTTTGAAAGCGTGCATCTTAACCGATGATTGCGGGTTCAAACCCAGGCGAGCATCACTGAATTTTCATGTGCTTAATTTGTGTTTATAATTAATCTCGTGTTCGGCGGTGAAGGAAAACATCGTGAGGAAACTCTAATTCTAATTTCAACGAAATTCTGCCACATGAGAATACACCAACCCGCATTAGAGCAGCTTGGTGGAATATGCTCAAAACCTTCTCCTCAAAGAGAGAAGAAGCCTTAGCCCAGCAGTGGTAAATTTACAGGCTGTTAATGTAATTTAATGTAAAATTACTGTGACTGTCATAAAGATTTATTCAATATTATTTTTGGTGTAGTTTATATTCAAGCTGGTATTTTAGCTTTATAAATTAATTTAGCTACTAATTGATGTTGATTGACATTTCATGACTCCATCGAATGGAATTATTACATATTATCAAATAATTAAATTGTAATTAATAATTTTCAGCGTGATATTCTCACAAATAACACTGTTATACAGTTCGCTTATTTATAAATAACTTCTATTTCGATTCCTTGCAATGAATCTTGTATAAAATAAAAATATATACTAATACATTGCTGGGCTAAGGCCTCTTCTTCCTTTGAGGATAAGATTTGGAGCTTACTCCACCTCGCCGCTCCAATGCGGGTGGGTTATACACATGAATTTCATAGAAATTAAAAACATTCAGGTTGCCTCACGATGTTTTCCTTCACCGCCGAGCACGAGATGAATTATAAATACAAATTAAGCACATGAAAATTCAGTGTTACTTGCCTAGGATTGAACCTACAATCATCGGTTAAGATACACGCGTTTATGCATTTATTAGCCTAATCTTCAAGGAAGGTTACATATTTTTATTTAACATTTAATATAGTATAAATACACCCCTTACCCAGACTATTAAATAAGAGTGATATTTAACTTTAATTATTAACATTAAATATAGAACATTAACAATGAATTTTTATAGGATTTTTGCCAATTGTTGCCTAACCGATGCGGGCCCTTAATGTATAATGTAATATTTGGCCCTGTATTCACAATAAAGTCGTTTCCACATTGAACTTTACTCGCACTGATTATTTTCTAAAAACTTTGAAAGTAAAATTAGACTGGAGATATTTATGACGACGGAGACCATGTTGGCATCTGCGATCTCAAGCGCAACATCAGGTGCACTCTGTATTCCACAACTCTCATTATCCAATGGGATGGCAATCCGACACGTCTGGAGTGACATCCAATGCGGGATCAACATCTTCACTTGCACGGTAATATCACTTACAAACATGCAGCCAACTGGTAGGTTTAAAAGATTGAGCACTGTCGCAAAGATTCCCTTGTAAAAAATAAAGATTTTGCATAACTATCGAATTTTGTTTGATATAGAATGACGTGTATTGGTTGATCGTAGCTGATTTAAATTGAGTTAACTATTGAAAATTTTCTTGACAAATATGCAAATTCCAATAAAATCACACGTGAAAAGTGAAATCTATTATTATGAAGTGTATCATGACTACGCGATGACATACGGTGACGCTCACACTCGCCAGTTGCCATCGATTCTGTCAAATAATATCAGACTTGACGTAAATCGGTTTCGCTCTATGAATAAATCATTCGGTCAGTAAACGTTGTTAGTAATATACAATATTAGCAATTTATTTCAATAGTCAGTAAATATTGGTATGTTCATGCGTAATTTATGATTTAATTAAAGTTTAATTTAGAAAGCTTAATGAAGCTTCAAATATCATGAAATAGCTAATGAGCTATTTCTAATACTTAATAACATGGTTTGTTATTATTATTTGAATGAATGAATTTACAATTCATAGATTTAATGTTAAAGAGTACTACAAAAGCTGTGCAATCAAATGAACAGTTCCCCGCTATATCCTCACTCTTAAATGCGATGAGGCGCGATTTAGACCGAAGTCTAACGTTTTTACACACATTTGCTAAATTCCAAACTCTGGACTACTACTGTTTATTGTTTTGACGGAAACCTATTAATTATATTTTTTTTGGTCTAGACTTTGGAATCATTAGATAAAAAACCGCTAAATAAACGAGATTCTTAGTGATATTTATAAAGAGGATACTGCGCTCAGCGAACTTCGGCGAACGACGCAATGTCGCGGTGTTGTTTACAAGTCGCCGAACCTCCGAGGCGCCACACGCGATCGATATCTGTCACTTGCTGTGATATTGAATTTTAATAACCCCGATACTTTTGTCACTACGATTTAATATGCAATATGTTATCACGATTTATATACGCGATGTGCATTTACACTTGCTTCCCCTCATTTGTATTACTAACACTAGACGGGTTACGCCCGCGGATTGGTTAAAAATATGGGTATACATATATTTATTTAATTTATGATTCTCCAACAAAAGATACACATTAAAATAAAATTTCTTAATAAAAATCAATCTAAAGGTTACAAGTTGTGTTCGCCTTCAGTTACCTATAGGGGACCACAGCGGGCACTATTAAGCAAACATTTTAAATATAGTTACGATAAAAAGTGAAAAAATAATATATAACAGTAAAACATCAAATAAAAATTAGAAACTTAAATTTAAGTATAAGCTTGCTTATTTTTTAGTTACTTTAAAAGTTTATTGACACACAGTCTGAAATGTATTTAGTTTTGGATTTAAACTCAATTTGTTAGTCTTTTATATGCATGTCTAGATTTACAATCATTGCTTATTATACATTAAATATTTTAAGCAAAACCCATAAAACTGAATGTTTAATCTCTTAATTTGACCATAAGAAAATGATATTTTTTGAAAAAAAGAAAAATCATTTTCTTTTATGTCATAATTATCAAATAGGAGAATGTCTATATATATATATATATATATATATATATATATCTTTTTTTTTTTAATTTAATCACACATATCTAATGTACTTTGTAAACGGTAAACATATAATTTCGTGTGAAGTTTCAGAAACACGAGGATTGCGCCGTAATTATTTTGTAGAGCTGAAAAAGTTCAAGAATGTGCTCACTCTAAAAGCGTGCGTCGCGCTTACTTTACTTGAAAAAATTGTGCACGAGTAAATTTCTTCTGTCTGTCTTAAATTTTTCAGGATATTAAAATGTAGTTTCATTTCAGCCAAAGACATTTATAAATGTTGTTTTCTAAACTACTTTTACTGCAAATGCTACGTTTTTGCGAGCATAGCTTACTTGTTTGGTTATAAATGAGAAAGTCTGTCTGTCTGTTGCTCATTAATGGACAAACCACTGAACGAAATTTGAAGTAATTTGATATGAAACGAGCTTATATAGGCTACATTTTATACCTAACACTAGACGACTACCCCAGACTTGTAATATAAATTTGACAGCTGCATCCATTTTTGAGGTATTCCGAAATATAGTACTACTGATTTTCATGAAACGAAAATTATGCAAAATTTTATCAATGAAAGAAGTACTACTATAAATGATTCTTTAATAAATGATCTTAAGAGCACAGTGATAGTAGTTTTTGTAACGGACATCGCAATTTGTATTTCCTGACGTCACGTCACGTCTCGGCTTGTACAAGTCCAATGTTCCGCTAAATTACACAAAATACCTATTTATCTCGCTTGCAACACGGTGTACTGAACTTATTGAATTCAATATATAAAGTAAACACGTTTTTGAGTTGTGTTTTTTATATTGTGGTGTATTAACGATAAGTTTGTTATAATATTGTATAATTCTATAATCCTTACTTATATTATATAGGCGAAAGTTTGTATGTATAGAAGTTTCTTACTTTTTTAAGTAAAACTACTGAATGGATTTTAGTGAAACTTTATAATATAGCTTATACATAAGAATAATAAATTGGCTATACTTTATAAAGATACTCGTTGAAACTGTGGATTTACCGCGCGAAATTTATAAAACACAAACTTTCAACCCCTGTTTTACCCCCTTAGGGTTGAAGTTTCGCAAAATTCGTTCTTAGCGGATGTCTACACCCCTATCGGTACGGAACCTGCCAAATTTCAAGTTTGTGGTGTTATAGTTTCTGAGTTTTCGTGCTTAATCAGTGAGTGGTATTTCGCTTTTATATATATAGACTGTGTAAATAAAATCTGACAACAAACCTCTAAAACGCGAGGGAAGCCACGATCGGAATTAGTCTTAAAAATATAGCTGTTCATTCTATCTGTTAAACGACTTCTATCGGAAATATAATATTTAACAAGTCGTAATTCGTCTTTTACAATACCGTTAAAATGTAATAATGCTAAAAATAAGAAACTGTACTTAAGATATATTATACGCATAAATATATGTATATTTTTCAGTAATCGATTTAATATTATTGATGTAAAAATAATTAACCTATATACTATATACTATACCTAAACCAATAATCTATAATGAAGGAGTATATTTTTTTTGTAATGAGAACTTGTTCTGAAAATATAATAAGCCGTGTGATTTAGCGCGTATCAGAAAGGGCTTAAGTGTATAATATTATTAAATAGGTAACGACACTTCGCAATTGCAACCGCTTAAAATGTAATCTATTCACGTGATAAGCGTGAATTTCATGTTCTTTTTTGGAATTATGACGTTAATGCAATGTATTTGTATCATTATGAAAATTACATACAATGAATAATGGCAGACATTTTATCGAAAATGCAACATTAGGGCTCAAGGCCAATTGATTCGTTCGCATAGTCATTTATCAACACAACCATAACTCCGCAGGGGACGTATTTACCAAAACGTAATATAACTAAGAGCAGCGTTGTGCCCCGAACAACCCTTTTTATGTGTGGATCACATTTTTCAGTCGCGAACGAATGGAACGTAATTTGTATAACTCTAACATTCACTCTTTCAGCTTTTATATTGGCCGCTCTTAACTCGCTCGTCCACTCAGCCACACAAATATTTCTCTTATATTTACGCTCGTAAAGAGTTGCCTTGCGTGAAATTGCAAAGAAATGCAATGGAAAAGTTTTAATTTACTAGTCGCTTTGAAATATCGACCTACTCTTTACGTCAGCCTTATTTCCGTTGTGTCAAGTAAATTCGTTGGTTTCATTTTGTTCTCTTATTTACAATGGATTGCCTCTGTCAGCTATAACGTTGTTCGTTTCAACTGCTAAGAGGCCTCTTTATCAAAAAACAATATTTAACAATGCGTAATAAATCTTTTACAACCTACGTCTTTATATTAATGTATACGATAGTAACTATATTCATTATTTCTCTTAAAAAATTGTCGTGAATTGATCGATTTTTTGTGATTTCAATAACTTTTTTTTTTTAAAACGCGTCCCTTGTTTTTATCAATATTTGAGATTCATATTAAAATCATTATATTGTAGAATTTGCTAAGGCTCGACAATTATCGTGTAATTAGTTACCTTGTCAACCGATTTCGATGATTTAATTATTATGTTGGAATACTTTATATGAAACTACTCCACAATCCCTTAATCTGGAGTAGTTTCGTATAAAAAGTATTTTACCATCTTATGGGATTTTACCAATCTAGGATTTATTATTTAAAATAATATTTTCGTTTAAATTTTGTAAGATCTTATGAAATAAAGAGGCGCTGTGTTATTTAAATCATTTAATTTGTTTGTGTCAATAAATCTGTATTTTGTCGGAAAATATTCTGCTAAATTTATATCCACGATCCAAAACATACTTATTCCTGAGGAGGCCTTATTCAGCAGTGGAATCTTTCCGCGATGTTTTTTTTACTTTACTAGTAAAGTAAAATAACATTTTACATTATTGATTTTGTTTTTAATAGTTTTATAAAATACCTTTTCGTAAATACAAATTAAAGAAAAGAATACACTAGTTACATGACGGCTTTTATTCCGTGATTGGTTACATAAATTTATGAATGGGCGAAGACTATGGGTTGGCATTCGACAAATTGCTCCTACTTCGATTTATCGCGGTGGATATGGTCGGTTGTGATTCCTTCGCCTGCAGACAAACCCTTAGACATTGATATATTCTCCAATGGTAAATTACTCGTATCAACAAACTTATTTTAACATAAAAAAAGCCTTTGAATAAATATATAAGCTAATGTTTTCGGATTTGAGATACGTGGGCGAGTAATGTTCTTGTTATGACTATTGGTTTTAAGTGTACTTTTAACGTGAGGTCACGGAGGACATCGGTCTTTGCACGTTGTTAATTTGTTGTGTTGGTGGTTACGATGATTAAACTTTGACCATTTTAGGATTTGTAAAGATGAATCTTACTAGAGCTAATTCGTTTTTTTTTCTTATGGCAAACAACTGGCAGGCCATATTAAAATAAATATTAGCCATCTCTTACATCGCCAATAAGCCACCAAACCTGGAAATTAAAAAGTTTTATACCTCGTGGCTCTAGCAACACTGGCTCACTCACCCTCTAAACTGGGGCACAACAATTCTAAGTATGAAATAATGTTACACACATTAAATATCATTGAAATGCGATTTCGTGATGAAGGTATTATCGAAAAGGACGTTGCGCATGTTAATACGTTAAGTCAGTGGAGTGGAACGCCTCGAGATCGTGTTCGCGGTTGTTGGCGGCTGATCGAATCTGTCGGATGCAAGTGTTGCGATGCGAGGTGGCCGCACGCCTCGCACCGCCTCGCTTCTATTTGCCTCTTCCCGCTCCCGTCACCTCGCCTAACCTCGCCTAACCTCGCCGCAGCACCGCGCAACTCCCGCTGACCTCAGAACATGGTGTGGTTAAACAACTGCATCGCTTCAATTATTTCAACTAATGTTCAATGTTTTGTAAGTTACGGTCGGCTACGTTTTCATTTTGTCTCTGTGTTTTGTTCATCAAATACGAAGTTCAATAGAAATAAATATATCATATATAGTAAATTTTTTTGTTTTGTAATATCTAACATAAAATGAAGCTTTTTGTTTTGTAATATCTAACATAAAAACTACTACACCAATAGGCAAAAGACTTAGCGTCTTCCAATAAAAAATATATGAGTACAATTTTTTTTCTACTTAATAAGAATATTTTTTTATTATTTTCACTTTTGCGTTTAAACAAAAGAGTATTTATATTTTATATTCATAAATAATAAAAGGATTAATGATTAGGTAAAATCTATTCAATTGTATCAGAAAAAGCGATACATCCGGACAAGAAAATAGGTAGGCGGAACGCAATTTGAACTGAGTTTCGTTATTTTTTGGCAGCGTGTACACCGCCCGGGGCGAGAAAATATTATAGCAAATTTTACAAGCCCCTAATACCTACATAATTAATAGTATAATTACAGTGTATATTTTATGTTACTTATTACATCAACTTACTTATTATCAAAGAAAAATATCCAATAGATATTTTTCTCTTAGTTTTTTTTTATGACTGAGGTTACCGACATTTTATTATTTATTTATCTATCTTGCAAACTTCTAAAATAACATGTCATGACTGACTGATTCATCATCGCCGAGCGTAAACTATTATAGTAAGGAGCATTAAATTTGGTGAGTTGAAATTCTACCCCTAAGGGGAGGAAATAGGGGTTACATTTTTTAACCGTCATTGTTGAAGTTAGAAGCATAAGAATTTATTTTTGGGCTACTGATTGAAAATTAATTGATACGTATTGAAGTGTATATGCTACCACTAAGGAGGAAAATATGGGCTGACATTTCTTATATAGGTTAGTTTGGAAGGCCGTTATTTGTTAAATTAAAAGCATGAAACTTTATTTTTGGGCTACTGATTAAAAATGTGTTAAATTAAAGATACGTATTCAAGCGTTTCTGTATTCTACCCTAAGGGGTGAAATACACACCAATGTGGTATACAAAGAGGTATTAAATTAACGTAATATTTTAAGTTAATCTGTACATATATTCTACTTCCATGCGAGCAAAGTCACGGGCAGTTATAATTATAAACAATAATAAATAACTGTACAAGCAACGAAACAACCGGTAAATGTCTCAATTCCGGGCAAAGGCATGGTCTCTTCTGGAGAAGTTTCGGAGCTTATTCCGATCGCTGTTGAACTGTGGGCTAGTGACTCCGTTGTCAATTGCTTCACCACCGAGAAAGAGTTTAATTATAAATATATAAAGACTTTGCTGTCTCGTGCTCGCCCGGATTTGAACCCGACACGTTCATCTCGGTTACAAAAAAAAATATGATGAAAGATTCAAAATTGTATACAATTTTATGTATTGTGTAATTTATGAACTATAAAATTTCAGTAACAACTTTTTGAATGTAAGCGAAAGTAATATGTATGTTTCGTTACAAATGTTGGAAAAACTATTACAGACACATTGAAACTTTGTGATACTCGTACTCATAGAAACGTAGACGTTAAAGTAACAACAATCTTTTGTTCAAAATTCAGTGAATAATTTAAAATTAAAAGAACAGACAAAAACCTTTACTATAATACTACTGTTAGTAATAAAAACCTTTTGTTGATTTAGTTGTAACAAAAAGTTATCTCTTATTAAAATAATAATTGATATTGTTTTATGAACGGTCTTTGTGTATAAATGTATAAATATAAGGGTGTGAGTGTGTGCTTAAATACCATTAAAACCCTGTTACTGGTACGGATATATACAAGCCTGTTTGAGTAATACCACCCACTCACATTTACTACCGCCAAACAGTAATACTTAGTATTGATGTGTTCCGGTTTGAAGCTGAGTGAGCCGGAACTACAGAGCATAAGGGACATAAAATCTTTAATTTGGTGTAAGGGAAAGTTAATATTTCATACGGCGCCAAAGTCTATGGGTGGGGTCGACTACATACCATCACGTGGCTCATTTCCCAGTCCGCCTACATATTTTATAAAAAAAGTAATAATGTTGACTTTCATATGAGTTACAAACCAAAACATTCGGCTTATAATAAATATGAGGCTTACATAGACACGGTTCGTTATCGTTATTTACGAGCAAGGAAGATATATTAATTTCTTATAAAAATCTTCACGAAGTACTTTGGTCACTCTTATTTCTTTTATTTCCATATTCCTCTTGAACTTTTATGCGGGAGTACTTACAAAGGCAATAATGGCGTCTGGAAATTCAAAGGTACCTTCCGAAATCGGTCGGCAGAAAGATTTAGTGCCCTGAAGGCTCTTACGTTTTTCATACTCGGAATATATTAAAGCTATGTATCAGTCGGTGGTTTATCTTTGAGAGGGGTAATATCGCTGGAGGAATTATTTGGCGGGAGTAAAATAGCTCACTTCAAACAAAAGCATAGCTTAATAAATATTTCGTGTATATTTTTTAACTTTTACTATTGTCTGAATTTTAATTTTTATTATTTTTATCGGTATTCGATGGTAGGGCTTTGGGCACGTCCGGTAGTTCTAACCTAACCTAATCTCCAGTTATTCCGTTGTCAAATGAAAATAGTTCCTTTTGACAGCGTACTTCGTAAAAATTTGAATGGCCAGTGAGCCAGTGTTATTATTTCAGGCATATAAAATCCAAAAAAGTTATTTATAATTGTGCCAGTATCTATTGGACTAACACAAACACTTACATTATGTGATACAAAAGAGAGATCACATTTTACGTGTCTGATCGTAAGAAGTCTAAATTTTTAGAAATATTGACGTATTTAAATATCCTCAAGAACGATTCTCAGGACAAAATTCATTTTACATGTAAAATTACATTGATATATAACTATACTCAAAATAAACATTTTTTATAAAATACTACATTAAAATATCAAACTATTGAATTTATTCTTTATATAGATCATATTAATTCGTTGTCTATAAAAGGTATTCCTACTGTATTTCTTTCTGAACCAGTAGTATATTGTTGACGATTAATAAGGAAGTGTAATACTTTATATTGAATAAAGATGACGGACTTTGACATGCTGGTTGTCGAATCTTAATTCCGAACCGGTCTTAGTTTTACAACGAACTATTCCTAAAATAACGATTAAAAAATAAACGTAACGGTACGGAAAATATGTAATTTTGAGTAAAAAATAAATTCAATTATTATTTTTTTCTCTCCGGAATCATTTGACAATAATCCCTAACTTGGACCTTGGACTGGAGACTGGCAGGACGACAAAGAAATTCATTAAGGAGCCAAGATGTTGGCTCTGACACTTCAATGTGACCGTCGAAGCAGGATCCCGCGTCTGCCTAAATTAAAATATTTCGTTTGAATACATTTCACTAATCAACCCGGTTATTGTTATAATCTTACGTAAAAATACTTATTTACAGATATTTGTTTCTTTAGTAAGATTATATAAATAAATATAATAAATAAATATATTGGACAACATCACATACATTACTCTGATCCCAATGTAAGTAGCTAAAGCACTTGTGTTATGGAAATCAGAAGTAACGACGGTACCACAAACACCCAGACCCAAGACAACGTAGAAAACTAATGAACTTTTTCTACATCGACTCGGCCGGGAATCGAACCCGGGACCTCAGAGTGGCGTACCCATGAAAGCCGGTGTACACACTACTCGACCACGGAGGTCGTATTCTACTCTCATACTATTATTACATATAAATTCAAACAACATTGATATATAATTCGAATTACTCATTAAAAGACTATAAAAATGATCAAAAATCGGAAAGTTAGTATTCGTTGATACCGAATAAATAAAATTACTCTATTTAATTAACATACTTGTGAATTTAGTATGTAATGAGTAGTTGTGGAAAAAAATAAGTTAGTTTCTAGTCGGTTCTTTTTGATTCTACATTCATTTGATACCGTAACAAAATTGTTTTCGTCGGCCTACTAATGAATACTCTGATTTTTTAAATTACTCCCTGATAAATGATCAGTTCAACAAGTAAAAACAATCAAGAGTTATTATAAGGCTGTTTCTCTTCTAATTGGAAAATGGCTAATACAATAGTCCCGAGCACCTTTTTTGGAATTTTAAGAGAATAAACAATATAAGTATACATTATTTATTAAATAAATGAAATACCTATCGTGAAAAGTACACACATTTTGCTCTTCATTTGTGATTTAATTAAAAACCGCGACAGGGGACGGTTATTATAATGAATAGGAATGTTTATTTAAAAAATATATATTTATAAACTTTACCTATACTACAGTCCAAATTAAGGAGAACTATTTCGTTGAAGCGAATTTAATTCATAAGATCCAATTGTTATTAATAAAGAGATAAAAGTATTTGTACCTATTTAATAAAAGGACATAATTATTCTATAAATATCAAGCTCAGTTAGCGACTACGTTCGCGATAAACAATATATAATATAATTTATATTTAGGTAGGTAGGTACCAGTATATAGGGATCTCTCAAATCGATGGGTAATGGCCTCCGTAAAATGTTGACTTGGAGAATACTTTTGTCAAAATACAAAATAAGTTTTAAGCAAATTTTTACTTATAAAAATTACCCACATAGTGGATCAATAAGTCCACTATGTCGATGCTATGACGTTATATATCTATGCTTTATATGTGTACGTAAAGTATATATGTTGCCACCGGAGCGATATTTATTAATATCATTATTTAGTAGGAAATAAGCCAATCATAGTTATGTTTAATTGTAACATAATTTATTATTTAATTTCAGACGTTAGACAAAAGAGTCGTTATATTAATTTCAGCGTAATACGCTATCCTATTTGAGTAATAATGATTAGGTAGGTATGGTACATAAATATGATTAATATTACTGCCTAATAAAATAAGCTTAACTTATACTCTTGTACCGACTTCGACTTATTATTAGATAATAATAAAGAGATAGAATATTAAAGATACCATAAATATTAGTATACTTGATACTTTCGAGTTTTTTGATTTTGAAAGTGTGCGTCTTGGAAATGCGTGTGTGTGTGTGTGTGTGTGTGTGTGTGTGTGTGTGTGTGTGTGTGTGTGTGTGTGTGTGTGTGTGTGTGTGTGTGTGTGTGTGTGTGTGTGTGTGTGTGTGTGTGTGTGTGTGTGTGTGTGTGTGTGTGTGTGTGTGTGTGTGTGTGTGTGTGTGTGTGTGTGTGTGTGTGTGTGTGTGTGTGTGTGTGTGTGTGTGTGTGTGTGTGTGTGTGTGTGTGTGTGTGTGTGTGTGTGTGTGTGTGTGTGTGTGTGTGTGTGTGTGTGTGTGTGTGTGTGTGTGTGTGTGTGTGTGTGTGTGTGTGTGTGTGTGTGTGTGTGTGTGTGTGTGTGTGTGTGTGTGTGTGTGTGTGTGTGTGTGTGTGTGTGTGTGTGTGTGTGTGTGTGTGTGTGTGTGTGTGTGTGTGTGTGTGTGTGTGTGTGTGTGTGTGTGTGTGTGTGTGTGTGTGTGTGTGTGTGTGTGTGTGTGTGTGTGTGTGTGTGTGTGTGTGTGTGTGTGTGTGTGTGTGTGTGTATTAACTGCGCTTAGTCGATGAATGTATTTTTAAATATAAACTATACGTTCTATTTCCACACTTTTCTAAAAATCTTTGCCCTCGGACGAATGTGTAAACGTAAAGTATCAGATCGGTCCCGAGAGCCCGATGGCGTTTTCAGGCTTTGTGTTGCTAAAAGTTTACTCTTTTATAAACCTCCATATATTTGTACGTAACAAATTGGGGTAAATATATAAAACGAACTGTTTCTTGTGACTTCGTCGCTGTGTTCAATTACTTTCTATAGTTCAAATAGTTTTATGACTAGAGTTTAATAAAAAATATATATGGACAAAAAAATTAAAATAGCAGAGCATGTGACAGGTATGAGATATTCTTTAATTTCTTTGGCTTGTAACATGCATTGGAAATCTCCAAGCCCATCTTTATTTTCCTAGACAAGACTTTCCTCAATATCGCGTAAGAAAAAAAAGAGCAAAAACTGAACAGAAAAAATACGGCATTTTGTCTCCATGTTTTACTTCCAGGTTTGAAACTCACTTGGTTTGACAGAACACGCATTCGGTCCTGTAAAGTCGCTGATGAATACAGCACTCGGAGCACTTCAATATATTACGCGTTGATGCGGAGCGAGTAACTCGGCCTAATGTTCGATTCTTCAACCAGGGGACTGATCAGACCATAACGAGGGATTGTACTGATGACTCTACTCAATTAGCTGAACCTACCGCTAGAAAGGTGGCGCTATTTGACGGTACGGCTTATTATTTGTTGCGATAGTTGTTCAGTCCGGGTACATTCACTTTCAGCAAAATAGTTACTATTTTTCTGCTGTTTCGGTGATCGAACATTATGTAATACTATTAAAAAGTTCTGTAATAACTACCAGCCCTTTACTAGCAAATATTTTAGTTATATAAGGCTTAAAATATTTAAGGTAGAACTTCTAATTAAATAACTTAGTAAATATAGACGCACGGCAGCGTGTCACGTCAAGCTCAATTATATTTTCTTAAGTCATAGTTATACCCACTTATATTTTACACACTCAACAAAATTTTATGTAACTTGCATTTATAATAATATTTATTATTTGAATATCATCGAAATATAATACCAAGTTCCCTTAAAATTACACTTTTAAAATTTAAATTTTATAATAACCGTATTTAATAATGCATAACGTAAGAGCGAACAGTGCGACTCGAATAAATTTGAAGTACTCGTACATTGACTTTATGAGGTCGACTTTTACTTTCAATGTCAAAAACCAGAATATTTCGTATTAAGAAGGTATACCGAACGCAATTATTTCCTTTATATAATTTGTTACGACTGTAAACTTATATAACAGTTAAATACGTCGAAAACGCACTAATGGTTTTTTTTATACTATAAATTTAAAAGTACTAAAGTTTACTTAACTTTATTGAGAAATATATACCTTCGTGGAATTTGGATTTTGATTGCCTTTAAATACTCCGTTATCAAGTCTCGCGCAGATTTTAGTTTATTACGAAAATTTCAATTCATGTTAATCGTAAAAGATACTTTCATAAGTGTTTTGAGTGTATAGTGAAAATATTTGTAGTATTCTAATACATATCAGTTTTTGGATTTAATCGTAAACTTTAAGACACAAAAACTATCACCGGAATAAGTTAACTGGTTCACACTATGTTCACACAAATAGACAATTTAGAGTTTTTTAGTAGTATATTTCTCCAGCTTCTGACTATAAAACAGCCGAAGAATTCTCCGCCGACTACATTGACATATCGTTAGACATAAGCGTTGAAATACACCTCATAAAATATACGACATATGAACAAAATATATAGGACAACGTTCTTTGTATTGGCTATCACACATGAGGACGTTTTATTTTTACTATATTATAAATAAGAAAAAAAGGCAGCATAATAAAAAAATGTGATGAAATTTCATTAATATCGATTTAACTTTTCGCATTATTCGTTGATGAGATGGATCTTATTTAAAAACATTGTCTTTAATTTACGTTGGTTCTTTATTCGAATAAATCAAAGCTTATCTTTCAATAAAAAATATTTCATGAACAATCATAGTACCGTTATAAATATATTATTATATTACATAGATAACAAAAACAGCCACGACGTTGCGATCATCTGACGCTGAATAAAATATTCAAAGTTTTTTTTAGGTATAACTAAAAAGGACCGAATACGCGTGGGACGCGAGTGAACGAACTCGATTGTGACCGAACATGCACTATCCTCCCACGAGACAATATGATTATGAACGACTGTGCAGTTACTTGCTTTATTTGAAAACCTTTTAACGTATCTTGTATTTAGAGGTACGAGAAGATTCGAAATGCTCATTAATATTGAATTATATTACGTAAAATATACAGCTTCTATAGCTGTTGTCCATGGCAAATTGAATTAATTTGATTAGAAATGGTGTCTATAATATTTGACAGTATGCCAGAAAGCCTACCCTACTCATGTGGGCTTTGTGTGCTGGATTAATTAATACTTAGATAGGGAATTACGAGATATGCGACACTAAAGACTAATTGTGATAAATAATAGACACACAATGTTGACATATTCAACAGACAATTAAAAATATTTCGTAAACAGATTCAAAAATGTTTTCAGAATCATTATATTCTTATTGTCTTCCTATTTCTAAATTCATTTTTTATAAGTGCTTTGTAAATTCTCTGTGTAAAAATGTTCAGGATTATCACATTACTCTTGAATGTTGTGATATATTTATTGTGAATACTACAATTAATCTTACCTGTCGACTGGTGACAATCAGTTTTGTGTGCCATATTAAATAAATACACGTATGAATTACTACGTAAACAATTACCGTTCCTAATAATGGTTTTGAGTATTAGTAATTCATAATATAAAATATTAACAAATAAATAAGCGCCTCAAATATTTTCTTCAAATTTACATGATAAGTTAAGTCAGGCAAAAAAATCCAAATTGTTCATTAATGACGAAATTATGAAGTAATAGACATAAAATTCAAACGAATTGACCACCTTCTTTTTTGAAGTCGGTTAAATAAATTATCATTTCTTTAAAAATAATGTATCTTATTCAAATGAGTTCTTAAAAGCACTTTTGAGACATCATTTTACAAGATTATAGTAAATGTAAAGGTACCAGTTCGAAATGTAGATTCTAAAAAAAGGATTCTAGTTTAGCAATGTGTTATTATTATAGTATGAATAATTAATTATATATTGTATATGAACTATTGTAAAAACAACTGTTATTATTTGTGTAAATAAAAAATATAAAATAATTATTCCAAATATTTAATTTATTTAAGAATAAAAAAATTACTTATAATCATTTGCGATACTTTTCATTCAATTATTTATGTATATAGAGGTATATAAGTGTTAAGGAATATGTTTGCAAAACAATCACAGTTTTATACACAATGTGTCGAACGATATACACGTATTACCATTTTTATGATATTGGAATGTGTCAAGTCTTTGGAACGCTGAAATGTAGGATTTACTTTTAGACTTTATATATATGTAACATAATCTATTTGTGAGCATATTTTGTGAATGTTATTATTGCTTTTATTATATAATAAGCAGAGTTTATATTAGGTTTATTCAATAATAAATAGCAATTTAGTCTGGAGGCGTCTTTGTAACCATTCCATTGTATCGTATCGTCGATAAAGAATTCTCATTAATCATCAATAAAATTGTCAATGGAATGAAATAACGAAATTTCAATATTTATCTCGTATTGTTGTTCTCTTGCTTGTATTTTATTATTTATTTCCATAGTCGAGACTAAATTACTGGAAAACCTATCTCTGTTTTTTATACATTTCCAAAACATTTAAGTATAGACATTAATACAATTACGTTCGCTAGGAAAACGAATCATATGCTGTTCCGGAATGTGGCAATATTTGCATCACATAAATACCCATAAATTTACGACAAAAAAAGTTTAATCAAAACGATTTTATTTGCTTTCATTTAACGATAAACTGAGTATTTACATAAAAAAATTGCAGATTACGCTCTTGTGTATATTATTATAAATAGGTTATAAAGTGACCATAAAGTTATAATTATTATAAAATTATATAAATAAAATAAAAGTTATAAAACATTCCAAGAAGTCAAAGTCTCTAAAAATTTACAAATAACCTTTAGAATAAATCTTAATTTCATAGCCCATACACGTTTATCGTTAACAGTTTAACATCAATTCTCGGAATCGACTTTGCCAAGGCAATCGGAGACACCCCGAGAGCTCGACACTAAAAGGGGCAAATGAACTAATAAATGTTTTAAACGTATCTGCGAAGTCACGAGGGTGTTGCAGCTTATTGCATTAAGTATGGGAAGTGCCCCACTAGGAGGGACTTGTCTTTTGTTGTTTCAATTGCTTGTTATCCTCATTTCATATGTAGGTTACTTTATGGGAAGTTCGAAATTGAATTTTCGGTATAAAAAGACTCTATTGTAGATATTAGAAGTGAAGAATTTTGAATATCATCATTATTAAATTGTAATAAGTCAAGGGACATCATCGATTCGATCGATCGAGCTCAAAAACATATAGCCTCTCTTTATGCTAGACATTGGATTTAATGAACAATATCCATATTTATTGTCAAGTTTTAATTCAATTATTGAATTATTTCATATAAATTGAAGTTCTACTGTCAAATTAAAACCACCGGTTCGGAAAAAAATAAGCATGGTCTGAGACGAACCGGAGAGTGAATCGACGCGTTTATTATTATGATTGCATATTAAATGACATCAATTATTATTAAGAGGCATAAAGCACATAGCATGATATATCCGATGGTTGGGGAAAACAGAAAGGATTCGATTGTAGATGGTTATAGACGGGGTCGATAAGGGGACCACTTTTGATTCAATGGCCCATTTGCAAGTCTGACTTTCTTGAAAAATAATTAGAAAATCCAAAATGCGTACATTGATGGACCACCGCTGGATGTCCGATTCGATCATCTTTCAGATACCTTATGCTTTTATACGTTGGCCTCGTTGAACGGATTAAATTGGATACGCTTGCAAGCCTCTTAAAAATTCTTCCTCTATTAAGTACCCTAGGTTAAGTACGTTCAATTTAAAAAGGACGCGTGGCTCGATTTAGTCTATATGCTTTAAACCATTCCACATACATTAATATGATAAAAATGTACTCGAATTATAAATTTAATATTACTTATTATATTTTATAATCATTTCTTAGAAAAGTAGAAACTTTTGTGTCTTCTGAAATGAAATATGCTTAACGTGTAATATACTGTTAAAAGTTTATTAAACTGCATGTTTTTTAATAAATATATTGTGAAGGCTATAAACATCACACCTTTTAAATATTAAGACTTGATGCCTAAAGGCCAGTTTAGCTGTTGATATCCCTCCCAGGAGTTGAGCTGAGTTTAACGAGTTTAACATTATGTACGTGAATACAGTTGGCTTAATTGAACTCTCTCATTTGAACTAGAATTTTCCTGAACTCGATTAATTAAAAGTTAGTGCTTAAATTTAGAACATGGAAACAATCTAGATCATGTTTACTGATAATTTGATAAATCAATATAGATGCAACACAATTCATCGTCAAAATAATACATTTTCAAAAGCGCTCTTACGTGCATTTTGAATAGGCGCCTGTAAAATGTTTATGATGAACTGACACACACACAACAGAAGGAGATGTATTCCATAATAAAAAGACTATCTACGTCCGCCTGAAGATTTTGAATAATTTATAATTAAATCAAAACAATGAAATGAATTCGAACAATTTACTTTTATTACAAAAATAAAAGGTTTTTTTGCAAAAAAGGTTACATAATGGAACCACACGTGGTGTGGAAAGTGGTACCACACTTACACAAAGGGAAGTATAAATAAGTCCTCATACTCGTATTATGAATACTCTGCCAATTATGAGATATGAGATGTTTTGCTTCTTGTTCCTGCATCTACACAGGTTTACATACCTTTTGAACATACAAAGTATTGAGTTTGCGGTCAAATAGCTTATTTATAGGTAGAATCTATCCAGGCCTGCACAAACCCAACAAACAATTAAACTCTCAATGCACTTAATCATTTCTACGCACAAAATTTACATTATAACACTATAAAGATTTATTGAGATAATTTACACCAAGATTTAAAAATAAAAAAGCAAGTTCTTTGACCTTTTAGTGTTAATACAGTCAAAGGAATTTCTTTCACGTTGATTTCACAAGATACGGACATTCTGTCAAAGGCAGAAAGCACGAAGTAATACGAAATGCATCGAAGTACGTACAATAAATATTACAGAAATGTTATAAAATTCCAGACAGTTCTAGACGACGTGTCATCTTCGTCAGGACATTATAAGATAGAAGTATTTAATAAAGTAGGTGTTATATTACAAGTCATGCATATCATTTTATTTTGAATTCATATATATCACAATATGAATATCAATAAACATTTATAGAATCTGAATGTAATATTTATTTTATAATGTAAGCAATCACCGAGAAAGTGTCTCCGAAAATTTCAACTGAAGGGGGAAATTGAAAAGTTAATTTTGTAGAAACTTTACCCTAAGACAGAGCGGGAAGCAACGGGCATAGTGAACAGTTAGTCATTTGATGTGTTACTAAAGAACTGACACATATTTTACTTCATATTTATTTACAAAATATTTATTAATATTAAGGCCTTATACAAAAAAAAAAGAAAATTGTTACTGTGAGGGTCATGACCACGTGCAATGGTGGCAAGAATGCTAGCAGCATTTCTCCGTTGAATCGCAATTCCGATCCTCTAGGCATAATATGAATCAACCCTCCTGTCACCAGTGTATTTTAATTAATTTTGCATATTATTTGTCAGAATTGTGGCATTTTTAGACCTATTAGTGCAAAAACGCCCCTCCAAATTAAGTAACGTTATAAAACGTTACTCAAATAACCTCCTCTTTTAACAATATTGTTCAAAACGATATTGGTAGGTAATGCAAAATATATTAAATAATTGACTTAAGCTATGATAACAATGTTATTTTTGTTTCAGGTAATTTTGGCGTAACCTACGACGGAATAAAAATTTCATATAACGCTTGGGAGTGTTCGCATTACAAATGTCGTAAATTGGAGTAAGCGTATTCATTTTTACAATTTTATTTAACTTTATTTTAACTCCAGTATGAGTGGGTCAAATCTTGCAACTGAATTTAATTCAATTCCACCAAACAATTGAGGTGAATTATTGCGTACATTTTTTGCGCTGGTAAAGAAAAAGCTATCGTACTTATTTTTATTAGTTGTTCATAATATCCGCTTATTTAAAGTTCGAATTTAAAAAGGATTTTTCGAACAATAATTAACTACGTTTACTGAATTATATAATGTTTAAGTGAATTCTCATTTTGTAAATACCCAAAATGAATGTCCTTCAAACCAGACAGCTTGAATTCATCAGCATTGTAAATGAACACAACATGCTGAGTCAGAACGGTGGCGTCACATGCCATTTTTATTTTTGAATTTTCCATTGTAAAATACAATTGTTTATGGCTATCGTTATGTGAACATTTTAGCGAATACAGGAAATTAAAGAAAACCTTGTTTTTATTTACTGAAGAGAAAAATATTTCGGCAGAGTATCATTTCAAGGTCGATTTTTAGTGCAACGTTTTCATATGTAACTATTGAGTGAAACATTTCTTACGCCGAAAACTATTTCTGTCACGTGCGTGAAAGCCTTTTTTTTTATTTAACTTTCAAATTATAATACAATATTTTTAAGGAACTGTGGTTTATAACTTTTTTCAAAAAAGCTAATAGTTGCATGTACAGATCTCGGTTTGAAAAGCCTTTGCCAAAATATATTTTTTTAATTCTGATTTATTTTGCATAATATAAAGACTTACTTTATACATAAGAGTTAAATAAACCTAAGCAAATAACCTTACCTAATAAATAATAAGTAACCATAACCTAATTAATAATAACTAAATATCCTGAGTCAACATTATAACGGACACTCTAAGCTATTAAAGTTTTAATTGCATTTACGGGTAGGTAGTAAATTATAATTTGAAAAATCCTTTTTAAATTCGAACTTAAAATTGGCGAATATTTTGTACAAATAACAATAAATTAAATAAAATACATGGTCATATATTTTATTTACCATTTATTTTACTGTTTAAGGATTGCAGAGGAATATCGCACTGAAAACACACTGATATATGTATATTTTTTACATGCTATATTTTTTTAACATTGACAAATCCGCTTGACGCTGATAATAAAATGCAGGACGTACTGCCGTTGGATATTGGTATTTTTTCAGGATTTATCCTCACGAAGTTTTACCTCCAAAAAAACTAAAACATTTTGATAAAACTGAGCATGTTAGCTGTCAGGGGTCAATAAACTGAAGTATATTAATATCAATTATATCAACAATAAAAAGTTCTCAGAGTTAACAATAGACAAAGCCCCCATATCCAACAACCAAGCAAATGAACTCGTGGGCGCAGTAACTCAAACTAAAATATGTGCCTTTTGCATTTTTACGACAGTTAAGTATAAATACTATATAACCAACAAATCGGATAGGAAATAAAATTAGTATAAAGCTCCATAAGATATTATATATACTAAAGTGCATTAAAAATTAGATGCAATTATTCATGTGATTATTACTCAGTAAGATTTGCATCTAACCTTTGTCAAGGGCGAAGCAGTCACACGTTAGGTCACATTCAGACCATTTAATACATTTTCCACAATAATATGTTGTCAGATTTCAAAAAGGCTACTTTCGTATCTCTATATAAAGTAATATAATAGACGAAAACAAAACGATGTACCTTTTTTCCTCTGTTCTTCATTTTCTTGTTTGTTTGCTAGCATTTGTTTTTTCATTGACGAGCTTCAGTTAAACTTATAATTTTATTTTACATTTTTTATTATTTAAAACTTGATGTATATATTCAGTTAAAGATATTTAAAGACTACATTTTGAAAACTGAAACTACTCGAGTATACTGTCAATGTGTGCACCATTCGTTATCACAATCATAATAAATGTGATTTATTTATAGAATATTTAATTCTGAACTTCTGATTCTTGCTGAACTTGTCTCGGTTCAAATTTATTTCAAGTAATTTGAAATAGAAAAAGAAAAAAAGTGCCAAGCATTACTCAAATGTCGTCTATAATAACAGCTACTTTGGTAATAATATTTCATATTTCCATTGCCAATATTAAAAAAAATAACAGCCACTTTAACTTATTTAATATTGCTTCAAAATCAGTACATTAGGTCTAAAATTAAGTACCGATATCATTTTTATTTCTGCATAAGAACTCACCGATTTCGCACAAAAATAAATCTAAAGTCAATAAAATATACACTATCAAACTTTATTTGTTTTATTTTATAATTGTTTTATAAATAATGATTCCTAAATATAATACCTGGTTTTTATACATTGACACTCATTTATACAAAGTATAAAGTCTATAATTTTTATTGATGAATGGACGCGAAATCACGCAGAAGTTTCTAATCATTTGCTCTCTTATTTAGTACTGGCTGATCCTTTAAGCCCGAACTGTAATGCTCTACTCCCGTGGCTTTTGGTATGTTGTTAAATAGTTTATAATCTTTCTCCGTAAATTGACAATCTACGCCTAAAACATTTTTACATCGTATAGCTCGATCCCAAAGTATTGGAGTGGTAGTTGTAATAAACAAATCCTTCATCATTAAATTATTTCTATATATATAAACATAAGTAATATTAAAATAACCGTATCCGTAAATAACGATCAGATATCCATAATACCATGCCCAATATCCGCTAATGCTAGGATTGCAGATGAAAATAACGCAACAAATCAACCAGCTCGCATCCATGTGATTGATGCGGCGGCGAGCGCTTAATTGCGCGCCTCCATCATTTATATTGTTGTCATTTAATCTCCCCAGCACCCACCGCCTGGCCTGTCCACTTAAAAAATCGTTACGGATATAAGAGGGTTCAGGATCGCAATCACGTTTTATATCTGTGATATATGTCTGATATCGAAGCGAATACGTATTTGATAATACGATCGAATGTTAATACTAAATTAATTGTAATTATACATACATATAGTAAATCTTCATTTTTTAAAATGATATTTTACACTTGCTACAAATAAAGCGCCTTGTCGCGTCTGAACGAAACTCAAACACTACTATACTTCACCGATTGACAGACTGATTCATGAAGGTTTGCGTACATCATTCATTACGAATTTGTGTTGAATTGTTGAAATATGGCGATTATTGTTAAAGATAAAGAATGCCGATAGATCTTTACCGGTTTCAGCCGCGTAAACCAATAGAGCTACGATATACAACGTTTTATGTAGACAAATTTCGACCCGTGCGAAGCCGGTACCCAATTGTATTTATCGGTTATTATTATAAGCTCATTCCGTTTCATTTACGTAATTCATCCGTCAAATCAATCGTTGACGTGATTTGGGATATGGTCGATTTTGGTAATGTAGCTTTTCGAAAACATGTGGAACATTCCTCTTTAAATAACGGAAGTGAATTCTAATCGAAGGGAATAATAAATTAGTATTTGGAAGTTAACGTTATCCACATACTTGTTGCATATTCTGCGTTTAATTATTATTGATTTATTCAAGCGAACTGTTGAAAATATATTCAGCCGGCTTCAAAATACATTATGAGTCTCTTTGGTGAAAAGAGAGAAAAAAATACAGTATTAATCAAAAGGTTAACCATGAATGTAAAACTTATTTTTTGTCATAATTCGTATCGTTAACTCAATCTATGTACATTTTATGATTTATTTATACAATTACTGTCTAATATCAATAAAATATTACTTTGTAGAATATGATATCTGATCAGTTTTTTTAAACCTTACATAGAAAACAGACTTTTGAGAATCACGTAGAAACCATTTTACTATCGAACTCCGACACCACATTTCATTAAACGATGAACAAGACATTTGTAGATAATGTCGAAATATTGAGCTCCTCCAAATAAAAATAAAAAACATGGTAAATATCCCGTATTTAATACTTGTAGTAATAAAAATAACCATGTTAATTTAAAATCTTAATACAATTATTTACGCCACATACATATACGCCTAGTTAGCCCCTGATATCACTATCTGTATTTTGTTTACACATAGAACAGAGGATGAACAATAAGATTTAACACATTCTGCGCTCGAAAATTACATCCCAAAAATTTTCACAATAAAGTCACGGTTAAAATCAATTTTTTTTTTATTTAGCATTAAGCAGTAATTCACTGACCGCGACTCATTTTGCTTTTGTCAATTGATATCGTAATATATATTTAGGTATTCGATATCTGTACACGACTGTATTTTAATCCGTATATTATTGGTGTCTTGGTCATTTGTGCACTGTTACACTGTAAGTTATTCCTTATTTAACCTTTACGTATCAGTAGTATAATGTAAATCTAAAAAATAATATATACATAAGGGTTTTCTAGTTGAAGATATATTAAAAATTGTCTTTCACCCTCGTATAGCCGGATGAAATTTATAAAACATTACCTATAGCAAATAAACCGTCACCCCCATTTTACCCCCTCGAGCTTTCCTCACTACACTGAAAATATTTTTATACAAAATTTCATCTAAATTGGTTCAGCAGTTTAAGTGTGTAGTGGTGACAGACAGTTACTTTCGCATTTATAATATTAGTATCAGGATTAAATTCTGACTGCATGCAAAACAGACGGTCATAAAGTCCATAAAGTTTTGTTATTTTTAATAAACGTAAAACGCGTTCTTTTTTGTATGTATTAACATAATTTGCCTCGACTTTAATTCGTTTTTAAAATAGTTTATAATGGAAAGGTATACCGGTTTTATCTACATTAAGTGCCTTAAGTACAAGTAGAAGTATGACATAGAAGAGATACGAAGTCATTTTTGAGAGAATATCGCTGCTGATGCCGATTTTCCTCTTGTACGACAGCGAGATGTTCTCTCTCACAAGACATGTCGAGCAACCCCACATCGCGCAGATGAAGATGCTGCGAAGGATGTGTGACGTTACGCGTTACTACATCGCATTCGTGACGAGCACATCCATGGCACATGTCCATGCCGTATCGGATAAGTTGTAGGAAAGCTGCCTCTTGTGGTTTGGCCCCAATAGCCGCAAACCGCCAGACTATGCTGATAACCGATATCTTGATTTCATTGTCAGAGGTCCTATATCCTGCGACAGGAACAAGAACCGCTGGCTTGATTTTGTAAGGGATGACTGAGAGATTTAACCAAAGAGGACCCTTTAGACCGAGTAACATTAGGCTGAAAACGCTAGAAAGGAGATCACTGCTGATACCGATCATTAAGTTCATATTCCAAAAATTCTATAAATCTAGAATAACTTTTGAGCATTACGATCTATAGCTGTAAACGAGCTGCAACATCTTTTTATCTATTCAAAGGGAACCCTTTACTCGCTTTGCTTCGATATGCTGGATCTTTTAGGTAAGCATGAAGCCACAGCCGATAAATATCCCACAGCTGGCCTAAAACTTCTCTGCTTTTTGAGGACTTTTAAATTAATTATATATTGAAATCCGTCCAACCGTTCAAGTGTGATTACTAACGAACATCACAACATACAAACTTTCCCACTCATAATATTAGTAAGATTACCATTTAATAATATATAATAGACCCGGAGTTTGTACGTGTATAATTAAGGTTTCATCCATGCGAGTATAATATAATCCAAGCGATCTTTACCGCACACCTCACTAGTTTTTACCTCAGGTGTTCTTTTAAACATATTTTAATATATTCAAAACTACTATACTAGTCTTGAATTATAAGGTACAAGCGTCTATCTTTATTTATGAAATGTGCTTTAAAATAACATATCATTTTTTCAGAATAATTAGAAGTTCAATACATATTAAAATCAAAATATGGCTTATTAGAGAATAAAGAAAGAGTTCATTAAGATATATTGATTATTGTTGTTTTTTTGTTTGTGATATAAAAGCACTTTTGAATCGTCATGTTACGAGATTCAATTATACTATGTAAAGCTATCGCCCGACCGGAATGTAGATTTTATTATTCTCTTTTCCATCAATAAATTATAAAGCTTTGTTAATTGAAAACAAATATTTTATTATTTATCTTTCACGATAATTGACTCAACCCATCCTTATAATCTTATAAGACTTTTTAGCTCTAGTTGTCGCCCGCGCCTTTTTAGGTCTAGTTTGCTAGTGATTTTGGGGTTGGTCGTCAGGTGATATGCGTAAAAAATAGCCTATGTTCTCCCTTGGAGTTCACGCTTGATCCATACTAAATTTTATCAAATTTGTTTCAGTGGGTTGGCCGTGTAAGAGCAACAGACAGACATACAGACTTACTTTTATAATATTTGTACAGATGTATGAGTGCCTGAAGCTATGATTTATCATAATATGAAAAATCCATACTATTTGGGTTATTAAATAAAAAAAAAACTACTTTAAAAGTCACTTCATTAATATTGTCTCAGATGTATTCTGTTAGTACATACACACTGTAAAGTTTTTACTGACAATCATTATATTTTTTATGAAATTATATTCTTAAAATTAAAGTACATATTACAGCCCTTTATTAATTTATTTGTCTTCAAGCTATTACGCCTGAATGTATTTGGTTAGGACGGGGATTTATTTGAGGATTAATACGGAGATATTTAACGAAAGATGAAGTATTTGATAGGCATATAAAAAGTCAAATAAAACCTCCATGGAAATGTTTAATATCGTATTGTCTGTAATTAACGTTAAGTATTTTGCTCATTCCTGGTATATTGGGAACTTTTAATGACGCTCGATCTGCGATTCGACCTACAGATAATTTATTTGTCTCCTTTCATATTATTAGAACTCGTCTTTGACCGCAATTGTACTCGTTATATTGTGGAGATCATTTTTAAAAATAAAATTATATTAATGGCTTTCAAAGGAAAATTCCTCAATGGCTCAGATAGAGATGAATGTTGAGCACAAATCATAACTGTTATATTTATAAATTAATATAATTATACGAAGACCATATTAAAAAATAAAATAAAAAAGCGTGCGATTTCAATGATTTAAACTGAAGTTCCCGCTTATTTTTGATATTTCATCACAAAAAACTGTAAAATGTAAAAAAACGAACTGTAACATTATATCAATACTTATGAGTAAAATTTTCATAATTCGCTTGCCCTTATTAAAAATAGATATATTTTACACTTAAGAAAAAGTTTAAAATTATTTATAGGAACGTTGAAGAAAAATGTCTTGGGGTAATGGTCAGATGTTTTATCGCTGAACGTAGGACTTGGCTCGCTTCGCTCTATAGCGACTCTTTCATATTCTTAATATCAATATATTTAGTTGTAAGTAAAAAAATCTAATAAAAATCAATTATATAATTAAGGCTGGGTCTATTTGACACTCGACAATTTTTGTGGCTCGTATTCTTTTATTGGCACCATTATGAGTGTATACGTAAAAGTATCTGAAGTTACTCTTCTCCCTAGCGTTTCGTCTCCATCGATAAGCTCGGCGTCGTCCGCAAAGGGAACTAAATGAGATTCAACTGAGCATGGGTCATTATGACCCACCGATATTAATAGTCCGTGCTATAAAATATCGCTGTTTGTATTTCGCTTTAATTATCTCGTTTTAACACATTATTCACTCTATTTCTATGCCTCTTTTTTGACATTTTTGACGATTTGAAAATCGATTTTGTTTGCTGTTCTGATTTTAAATTACGTAGATAATGGTATTCATTATCTAACTTTCAAAAACTTAGATATCGTTTAATTTTAATTTTCTAAATTTAAAGTTTCATCTTTTCTATTTTTTCATTAATAAGTAATATGGAACATTTTCCATTAATTAAGATAATTTTTAATTTTTGTCTTTTTCGGTTTAAATATATTTGTTATTGTGTAACTATTCAATTGTATTATTAATATTTATTATTCAATTCAAAAATTCGAATGAGGTTGTATACGTTAACTTGGTACGAAATTAATTCAAAATTATAAAAAAATAGTTTTTTTTTTAAAGTAACCTCATTGCTTATCTTTTAACGAGGTTTATAAAATATTTAATTTCCTATCAATTTTATTAGCAAAACGCCCAAAATTCCCTGAAGCCAAATTGAGCATCGCTCAATCCTAAGAGACTGGCGAGACACGACTGGATACAATGACGAAAAGCGGGAGCTTTGGCACATCTTAAGAAAATCTATCAATCTGTATTTACCTATATTTATATTTTCTTCTCTAGTTAAGAGTACAGTCCTTGGTGGTAGGGCTTTGTGCTACAGGCCTTATGCCTGTCCCTTAGGACATAATATCTTAGTTCTCAAGGTTGGTGGGGCATTGGCGATGTAAGGAATGGTTAATATAGTCATTGTCTATGGGCGGTGGTGCCCACTTACCATCAGATGGCCCAAATGCTAGTCCGCTAACCTATACTGGAATGGTAATGACAATAGCACGATGGGAAGATTTTGAAACTTTCTCAAAGCTTGCTGTGTATAACGTTAAGCTGAAACCGTTTCATATTGATAAGCCAATTAAGTTTTAATGGTTCATTTGTTATGTTAATTGCAGAATTTAAATAAATAATACAAACTTTAAAATATGTTGACGTAATCGTCCGCGTTACTTTTTACACGTAGAAAGCAATTATATTAATCAATATGAGTTTATATTAAGATAAAATGTTATCTTTTTTATTTTTATTTTATTAAATTGACATAAAATCTGATCTACAATCAAGTAATTTAAGACAGGTAGTCTGTTCACCGTCGGGTTGCAGGTGGTATGCGGTTGCCCGTATAATGTTACTATTAAATGCGGCGTGAACCAATATTCGATATATAATATTTCAAAGATTTTTCGTAATACGAAAATAATAACGAAAATAACTTGATAGGAACTTGGAGTAATAATTGCGAGACTTGAAATATAAATAGATGTTAAAACAATATTTTTAAAATAAACTCTGATATCTACTATTGAAATAATATTATACACATTAATATTTATATTTATCGCCTTTATAAATGTATAATGCAAATTATTTGTAGGTACAGGTAGTGGGCTAAAACATATATTTAATAAAAAATAATATCTCTCAACACATTTATGTTTTCTCTCAGAAATTGTTGTGTGGAGTGGGCCTTTTATACAAGTTCCTCGAGATATTATTTGTAAATATTCTGTGCAAATTACTGTTTTGATAATATTTGTCGATTTCATTTGAAAAAAGAGCTGTAATACGCTGCTTAAATAAATAAAGTACTATCAATGGTTGAATTGTTCCTCTAAGATAGTTCTTAAGAAATGTTCGTGACAATGATTTGAACATGATTAGTACTAACCGCGATGAGAAGGGTACACATAAGAGATTTGAAAAACTACCAAATATCACAGTCGAGTCAAAATTAAAAGCGAATCCCAAGAGCTTGAAAAGAACATTCGATCAGCAGTACCTACTTGGTTTACTGTTCCTTAATCTAATAATCAAAGTAATTAGACTCTCTAACTTATATTATAAACGTATATGGCCGAGTTATCTGTCTGTTACGTCATTTTTTACTAAAGTTCAATGGTTTTGCAACTGCCCACATTGAAATTTTATGTGAAGGTAGCCTTCAGCCTAAGGTCTAGGGTCTAAAAACACAGCCATTTAAATCGTATGGAGTCGCATGAAAGAGCTACATCATAATATATGTAGTCAGTAACATAAATACACGTTATCAAGTCGACATACCAAATGTAATCTGCCCACTTACTTAATCGCAGATTTTTGTACAAGAAATATTCGCTACCAAATAAGTCGACCGCAACCCACGCCGTGTTTGAGAAATACTTGCCCCAAATTTACATTTCCTTTGACAAATATACATATATGAATAAATAAATAACCCTTATTATGTTTTAACGCAAGGATTAAAATCGTGTGACATTTCAGTGATTAAACTATTTTGCTTTGAAAACAGCATTTTCCGCATTCGAAATGTTTATATCTGAGTAGAAGTTTTAGACCGCTTCATTCGAACAGTCTTCCTTTTCATGTTTAATTACATTTTGTAAGCCGCAATTCATAAGATTATTTTCAATAATTTAAGCATTTATTATATACTTTTAATAATTTATTATGTTGTATACTTTTCAAAAGGAGTATTTTATAAGTGTTATTCTTATGTAGTTATTACAGTTCATACGAATAAAATAAGAATTAAAGTAAACTGTGGAACTTTTGAAATCGACTTATGAAATATCAAATAAATGCAAAAGTCGATTATTTAAATAATACATGCATGATACGAGGAAATTTAAAACTGTAGCCTTCACGCAGAAACTCGACGTGGCTATGAAGAATTTTTGCGATTTCGTTCAAGAGTTTTTTTTAAAACATTTCTCAAGTAAAATGTTAAATGGTTTAGTTTTTGTTTAGAAAATATAAAAAGAGAAAAAATAAATATTATACGTATATTTCTCATGAAATATACCTATGTATCTTTATTTGGTGGTGGGGCTTTATGCAAGCCTGTCTGCGTTGGTACCACCCACTCATTAGATATTCTCCCGCCCTAATATATAGTATTGTTGTGAAGGTTATTGTATTGGGTTTGAAGGGTGAGTGAACCAATGCACCTGCAGGCACAATGAACATAACATCTTAGCTCCCCAGGTTGGTGACGCATCGGTGTGATTTAAGGAATGATTATTATTACTTATAGTGCCAATATCTATGTGCGGTGGTGACCACTTACCATCAACGGGTAGCGTAGTGTGGTATTACATAATAAAAAAAAATATCCATGCCTATATATAATAATTAATTCCGAAGAGAGTTGATCATACTGTTTTTCAAAACTAATTCCCCATTTAAAAAAAAACACCATTCGTGTTTTGTAACAAACTCATATAAACTTATTCCACGAAATACATTTTCCATGGAAAGTTGATGGCGTTTCGACGAACCTTTGAAATAGATTCATTTTATAATTAATTTCGAGCAAAATAAAAAAAAAGAATATTTTGTGAAATTCTCTTTATTAAATAAAAGCCTTTCATTAAATGAACAGACCAAATCAAATTTGAGAAACAGATTATCACATTTTTATTTAATTACAGAAGTTTAAGACCGCTATTTAAGTTGATATACGAAAACATTCTTTTTTTATCGCGATCAACGAAGATGGGCAAAATGATCTAATTTTAAGTAAATCTAGAATAGATTTACTGAGTACAGACACTGGCAATCGTTTAAGTCAAGTTCTTCTGATAAAAAGACTAGTTTAAAATACGAAGACATACATTATTTTCCCCGATCAACTAACGATTACAACTAAACATAGTTTTATGAAAAAATAACGACAATATTTTATAATATAAACTTATATTCACTGATAATAAAAAAAATATAAACCTATATAATAAAATAGTTTTGTATGTTACAGAGTAATTTATTAGGAAAGTCTGTTCTGGTCGTATATATTTTACAAAAGTAACGACTTTTATGTCTGTTATCAAGAAGAGGATGTATATACGTTAGCCGCTGTAATTCTTTGACATCCCTCTGGACCTCTGGACACCCGCCGAATAATGGAATAGTGGGCCACTAAACGTAACCCTTACCGATTTTATCCTGCCTATCAGCACAGCAGTTATATATTATATTTTCATATTAATATTTTAAAAGTGTTTTATATCTTTTTTAATATATAGTGTTGGTTGTAATATACACAAATATTTGTAGCATGTTATCCAATTGCATTTTCATTAAATATTTCCGATAGTAACAATACTTTTTAAAAGTGTGATATAGTCAGGTGTTGGTATATAAGTAAGAGGGCGAGCAAATGGGCCAGCTGATAGTAAGTGGTCACCACCGCCTATAGACAATGACTCTGTAAGAAATATTAACCATTCCTTACATCGCTAATGCGCCACCAACCTTGGGAACTGAGATGTTATGTCCTATCTACCTCTTGTTATATTAGTTCTCTCACCCGTTAAATCGGTACAAAACAATACAGATAACTACTCTTTGGCGGGAGATTTTTTCATGAGTAGATGGTACCTATCTAGACGGATTTACATAAAGCCCTACCAGCAAGTGAGTACAGTTTTGAGTTTTAAGCTTAATGAGTAAATCGTTGAGCTATGTTTCATTAAATATACAAGACGTAGATTAGTTATCTAGTCTCTGCCTATTTAAAAACGACATCATGTAGACAGAGTTCATTTAAACTACTAATCCCATTTATAATTCATCACAAAGGCAAACATCGTGAGGAAACCTACATGTGTCGGATCAAATTCTGTAATACATATATTCGCCAACCTTGTCCTTGTCGAGGAGGCTTCACCTAACAGCACCACATTTATCGGCAGTTACTGTAGAGTCATTTATAATCCCGTACTTTAGATATTAAAAAAAAAAAAAAACAAAGAAAATTCGAAGACTTTTCCCGCGTAACATAGAATAAGCTCCATTCTACTCTGCTAGATAGTCACCGCTTAACTATCTTTACTATATGGAAACACAATATAAAATTTATTTGGTACAAAATAAACGTATATTTTACAGTATCAGATGGACCCAAACAACCATAAATAAATATACCATAATTTAGAATTATTGAATTACAGTCCGTACGTAACAATGTAACTTAATACAAAACGATGCCGTAATTCGAAAATCGTAAACCAATAACGGGGATATACGTAATTTATTTGAATAGCCACATTTACCCATATATTTTATCCCCATTCGGGCATTTAGTGGCCCCATATAAGTTTATTTAGGACTGGACGAGACCTCCCAACGTATTGGAAGCGTGATTGGGCACAGCTAGCCCCGTTTATTGTGCAAATAAATCTATAAGAAGATAAGCTGTAACTTAAGATGTTATTTTTCTAAACATGAACGCGACTAACATGAGGTTCGTTTTATTGTAAAGATCGTTGTACAGCAGGTTTTTTATTTGTAACGTGTTGGCTTACGAGCGTACAACGTTTACAAGGCTTTGTTTTACTGTACTTTAAATTATAATGTTATTAAAATTTTTGTTAGTTTAGAATAAAGATAAAATCTATTGATATCGTTTTTAATAACATTTTAGATAATGTAGATTTTGGAATCGAACGATATTTAAATCGTTTTTTTTCAAATGTACATTGTTTTTGTTATTCACGTGATCGTTGTATTCTTCAAAAATATTCGTATACTCTGACTTTGAAAGATCAAGGGTTTGGATGACTGCCTCGTGGCTTATATAGCACACCTTCTTCCAACAGTATGCTGGCTGAACATTTTTTATCGAACAATTCATGACTTTCAAAACATCCATGTCTGTTGACACAATATGTATAAATACGAAAGGCCGAGTCAGTATGTTCTTAACTTTTATAAAGATTATTAATGTCCACGACTGAGGTAGACATGAGCAAAACACATTTTTTGTGCGAATTGTTAACAATTGACAACGCACCGCGATATATACAGTACATATATATCCAAAAAAAAGCACGCGTAAACATCTATATTCCTTAGCAACATTTTTTTTTTTTAATATATAGGTTGATTATTTAATTAATTAATTATAAAGCGATTACACTTCAAAAACAATGACGAATACATATTGAGTTAAATAAAATTATAAATAGCGGCTATCTGTGCTTTTAGGTGATACGTATTTTAAATTGTTTGGTATATTGGCCTTTGTTTTCGATACAAACTGAGTAGGCATCGGTGGCACAATGTTTTATTATTTATAATTAATTGTATAAACCACGAATCATCTTCGGTTCTTAATGTAAGCGTAATTACACAAGGAAAAAGGCTTGGGTTATCAATTTGCTTAAAAAACTACTTCGATGTTATTTTCAATCCAAATTTTACCTCAACCGATAAAAAAAGACAACAGTCTGTTACTTTTTTTAGTTGAGTAGTTTATAGAAACATTTCAGATCCAATTAGTATATACATGCTACATTAATTTACCCAAGAAAACATTTTCTAACTATAAACATCAAATATAGAATATAATAAAATAATGAATATTTCGAAATATCTGAACTGTGAACTGAAACATTATGTAGGCTCAAATTTGTTTCTCGAAGTTTCTTACGGGCGGGCGGCTCTGTAGCCGTTATAAATTAATTAGCAATCACCTCTACCGAACTCGCTGAAATACATAAAGCGAACGAATTTGTTGACTAACTACCTTTGTTTGAAATAGTTAAACAACAATGCGGGCTTGCGAGAGCAACTTGTTTATTTCGACTGTACATATTGTGTTCAACATCTTAATTTGTTTATATTAATAGTGTTTTATTTTTAATGTTTGAATAAGAAATAGCCTAATAATTTATTTTTTTTCAATTCTGTACAATTTTTTTATGGCAATACATATATTTTTTTAATGTCGTCAATTTACAGCTAATTTAACAAATTATTTATATAATAAAAAAATATATATGTTTTATTAATTAGTTCTATTAATGAATGATAACATTATAGAAATGTAATTTCGAAGAATTTTGTCTTATTGTACGGCTGATATAACCCTAACAAAAATAAAGATTAATGCTTCATTCAGCCACTAGACTCGACCTGTTTAATTGCTTTTTTTGTATAGAACATTCTAGAATTCGCCAAAGTAAAATTTACATTATTAATAATTAATCTTTAGATATAACAAAGGTATTTGATGTTTGAAAAAATCTGCAAAACATAAAATAAATTAAGAATAATGTCATGAACCTTACCTATAATAAAATACAATTTTGCGGTTACTGAAGATGTCTAAGAAACTTTTATAACTAAATATTGCTTACAAAGTTATATTACCTACGGAGTTGAAAGACTTGTCTTGGATAAAAATGTATATATGCAAATGAACTATTTTATAAATTTGAAATACCTATTAAAAAAATAATAAATAGCTTTAAGATGTTAGTAAGCGATAAAAATATTTTTAAAATAAATTATTTCATATTGTAGAACTTTATTTTTTTTTAAAGTGTCTTATTTTGTTGCCGAGAATCCAATAAATAGGATACGTAGATAAATGTAAACTTTACACAGATACTTAAAATTTAGAAGAGACCTTTGTTTCGTGTACTCGAAAAGATTTTGTGAAACTTTGTTTCATTCATTAAAGTGACTTTTACAAATAATATGAATAAAATTAAAATTTTTGGGTATAGCCAAAAGTATCATATAAGAAACTGCGACATTTAGTATTGGTAATTATTATCATTGTATAGTAATTACTACAGATAATCCCCTCCCAACTATTTCTGTATCAAATTGTTAATTTAAAACATTTATAAATTTAGCAAAAAGAAGACTGTTGAATTTCTTAATGAGATTCTTCTTAGACTCCAGGTATTTTTCTTTACGTTGACTATCATCAATAAGTAAATATAATGTTTGTAAATAAAACCAGTGGGATTCGGCAGACGTTTACTGTGTATAATATGTAATACCATTATCATAGCTATCGCTTGAACGATATAGACTTTCGTATGCTGATACGCCATCTAGCGGCGAGATAAAAACCTCCGCCACGAAAAAAGTACATAATGACAAACTTTCTAGATGAACGTTTAAACAGCGTCGAAATCTGTTTATTACAATCAGATACGACATCATCGATTTTTAAATGTATTTAATGAATACATTTTGATTTGATATAAAAACTTTTTATGCTTCAGTTACATGAAAGGAGGCAAAGATTAAAAACCAACCGGCAATGGTTGGCGTACCTGTCATCGATTCCTATTCCTCACTTATTTGCGTTGGAAATACAAATATCTGATGCGGTCTGGTGTCTCGGTGTTGACCCGCGCCGTTCAAAGAGCACGGAAATCCGCCGGGGACGTTTAATATAATTGTCAACTTGCAATCAAAACGTTTACTCTGAGAATATTTTAGTTACTGATACGTACTCGTAATTTACGGTAACAAATAGAACGCTTCAAAGTTATTGGACTAGACTTCCTTTTATCTATATTAATATTATAAATGCGTCTGGAAATATCACGGTCAAACCACTGAACCGAATTTGATGAAATGATGGTACGAAGCAAGCTTGAACCCCTAGAAACGCATATTAAAACGCATGGTGCCGCAGATGGCAATTAGTATTTTTATATAGGTACACATGCACGTATGTGGTACGAAATATAGATTCCCTGATAATGATAGAGACACTTATAAATCAAGGAGAAAAGCTGATAGTATTTTTGCCAACATTCCACACGATTGTACAGAATTGTATTCGTGTATGGTTAATTATTGTTTTAATTTTATTTATTGTTTGATCTTATCGGAAATAATGATGATGTTAATAAATATTAAGCATTAAAAATATATCTAGATGATTTGTGTTTATCTATTTCTAGTAACATCGATTAAAATATGTATTTCATTTGAGAAAATGAGCAACTTTTGAATTTTTCAGTTCATTTCGATAGAACCTATCAATTTAATTTTGTCATTTGACCAGTGGCGTAGTTTTCGTAGGGCCAGGTGGTGCAGTGCACCAGGGCCCCGGAGCTTAGAGGGCCGGCCCTCTAACCTAATCCTGTTAATAAAAATACTTTTTTCCTATCTATATTTTTAAGGGCAATATTAAAGAGGGGGTGAGGGCACGATTCTTGTACTATGCACCGGGGCCCTTGCCCACCTAGCTACGCTACTGCATTTGACACCTTCATGACCAAAACTGTATCTTAATTTCTATTGACATAGCGAATATTTTCATTTTCTGGTAAAATCTCATTGTAGAATTTAACAGCTGCTCTTTTTATTTACTTGCGTCTTTGTCACATATAGTATAAAGGCAACAGTTCAAATCATTGTACATTCATTAGATATCGACCGTTGGCGCGAGTGCCAATAAATAATGCAAACAAACCTTTTTAGCTTTTAAAGATACCGGAAAATCTAATCAATTTGCCAATTAACAAATTTAAATTTATTTTATTCAGACTAAATTCATCAAGAAATCTTATTAAAATCATTAAAATAATACTTTTAGGATAAAAGCGCCTGGATTTTGACTCGGGTTTCATCAGAGGTCTGATTGACAATAACTGTGAATAACAGCATTGTACTTGTAAAACTGTTTATTTGAATAGTGCAACTACGAGTATTTTCTTGCCGTTTCTACTCGATGGAGGCTGCTTTCCGAAACTGTGTTAATGTTTGAATAAAATACATTCGATTGGAAACATTTATTAATATGGTATAGGTATATAAGGGTACTACTTTATTTTGCAACATATATCATATAATATATCAATGCGTTGATATTCTTCCTGTCTCCCTTTGTCTGTCTCAGCCGACTGTACAGCAATTTTGCCAGCTTTTATACTTTTCGAATAAAAACTCTACAGTCGACACAAAACGCATACCTTAATAGAAGTTTCAAATTTAATAATCGTTCGAAATTTAAAATTTAATTAAAAAACAATATATTTTCACTAACAACTTGAACTTAAATTAAGTTCCGTAGGCTGCTTTAAATTGTACTGCTGGTCACACATCCACTCTCTCAGAGGCGACCAGCTTAATCTGAATTCTTCGTCATACCAAATAATTGGATTTGGGTTCTATTTACAGGCGATTAATTGGTGTTTTATTACATTGTTTACCTGGTCTGTATTTAGTTGTAACAGGATCACGGTACTGAAGCTCAGTAGTCAATATTAATTGTCTACATTTATAGATTAAGCTGAGGTAAGACCGATAAGGCAATCATTTGTCTAACGATCAATGCTGCGCCGTCAGTTTTGTGCAGCATCACATCTGTGATTCATCGCACGAGAGCCCCACCAAATCTAAAATTAATCTAGATTCAATAATAAATGTATTTTTATCTGTATCGTTTGCATAATTAGTAAGGACTTGTATCTTATAGTTTAAAAGGCTTTAACATCAGAAGATTAAATCACGGTCCTATTGAGCTACTACCTAAATTAACTGGAAAACACCTTTTAAATTCTACTTCATTGTAAAGAATTACATAATAATAGGTTTTTTTTTTTTTTGGCTTTTATTTATGCCAAGAGGGCACAGATTATTTCGCCAATGTCACGTGCGAAATAATAGGTTTATATTCCTTGAACTTTGAACGAAATTAATAATAATTGTACGACTACCCTACATATGAAATTTATGCGTAATTTCACGTGCTTTCACATACTTTCATAATTTATTAAACATTATTAAACTGAACAACTAACTATTTTTATGTGAGTGAGTTCAATAATAAAACTCGAATACTTTAGGCTTCTATCAAAAATGTCTGAAGAAAATTCTTTTGGTTTTCTTATCATTGACATAATTCTAGAGGATGCCCAATTCCGTACAATTCGAGAACATATTTACGAAGATGGGTACACAGGTACGTAATTTCACGGATCCTCGATCAAAGCAACATTGACAGAACGGTTGAGTGTAATGTTAAAATAACATTTGCATTTTTATCCACGTACCCACAGAGACGGAATTCTAAATGTATACATCTTAAACGAAATAAACGTTTATAAAATATATTTTTGTATGTGTAACTTTATTATCATTTACTCATCTATATTATTTTAAATTAGTTTTTGTTAGTTATTAAGTTCACATCGTACTCAAAATATTCATAAGATAATACTCACCAGGTAACCAATGAAAGAAGTGCAATAAGATATCATGTCGTATATATGTTCTAATTGGATACATCTTCAATATTTTCTATGAATTGCAAAATAAAATACCTAAATTGTATTTACATGAAAAATAAATTAATCACTATCCGTGTTTAATTTATAGTAACGATCCGTATATGTATAATTTTTTAATTATTTTAAAAGCTATTTAAAGAATGGGTTCCAATCAGTTCTGCAAAAATGTGAACCTAAATAAAATATTCCTTTTGTCACGTTTTTATATGAAGAATATAATACCTACGTCAATATATTATATGTATAGTGATAAAATAAAATAGCATATAGAATGTACTAAATTTTAACAGATATTTAAAACTGACTGCACATTATAACGAACGGCAGCTAGGAATTTCAATCCAAATGAAAAATAGTATTCAAGAGTATAGATCGTCACTAATGCGGTAACGGAATAAAAAAGTTCGTTCGTTTTTTGAATTAAGTTGATAACGATCGTATAGTTAGATATAGATCGTCACAAAAAAAGTGAACATAAAAAGAAAGTTGCCAATGTAAAAAATAAGAAAGTTAATAACTTCTACAAACATCCATAACATCCAATAATCATAGGTTTTTTGTCTAAAATCTCAATTTTTCATCGTATTCTTAAAATTTCATAAACATTGGGGCTTGTTTAAAGTAAAATGTAAAAATATCAACATTTTGTTCCCCTTTCAAGGTATTTGCCGATACCTTTAAAAACAGAATATACGTTATTTTCATCGTTACAAAAGCTTTGATCTTCTAGTATTTGCAGACTACGTGAGGGGATCAGATTAAATGCCTATATAAGAGCTAGTGCCAACCTCTGTTAACCTGAGTTTGCTTTCGACTACGAACGCTGAGGAAAATTTTAAGGCCACCTACATTTAAAGAAATCAATCACATTGATACTACATGTTCATTTCAAGACCCATTTATTATTCGTTTCTATTTCAATTTTGTCCTAATATGAAACATTCAGAACAGTATTTGAAAACATAGGAGACTTTTATAAATTTTTTTAATTGCGCGATCGGCACATCAACAGAAAATCAGACGAAGGCACGGGAGTGTAACTGGCAACTACCGAATTCCCGACAAAAATTGATCGCAAAAAAACTCTTTTTTGTCCCGACTACTATTTCTAGTCCAGAAATTATAAACTTGTCAATAGACTTACCAGGTACTAAAATAAATAAGAATTATAAGACCAATAAACTTCCGTAAGCTCTACACCTATTAGGTTTCAGATGATCCCGAAGGAAACCTTTGTTTGATTTCTCCTTAACCCGTAAAAACTTAGGAAGAAGTTGATGTGTATCTTAACAAAGCATTTCAACCTCTATGAGTAATAAGTTAAATACCATAGTTCCTTAGATTTCTTTAACTCCCGTTTTAAGGTAACTAAACTTTTAAGAAAATCTTTTTACGGGTTGGACCCGAGATAAGGCGAGAATTTGTGAAACTTCAGTGACAAAACTTTTCCGGCTGCTTATCCTTATAATTTAAAGAAAACGGAAATTGTTGTTCCGAAAGAGCTAAAACTAGACGAAGCGAAGTTTGTGAAATTCCTCCGAAATACAATCTTAGAAATATTAAATAATTTAAACAATGAGACAACGGAGCTGAAATACTAGTAACGAGATAAAAATATATCTTGGATAATACTAATAATACGTGCTGTATTCTTAACATATAAAGTATTTATTTTTCTTCGCTGTTTTGTTTTACACAAGTACCAAACGACCTTTATTACCTTATAAATATATGAATATATGCATTATCACGATCGTAAATATTAGCACACGCTATAAAGATAGGGCGCTACACGCCTTCCAACAAAGAAAATCCAAATTTTTAAGAGCGTATATCGTTTACGAGGGTTCCTATCTAGTGCTAATCCATCTGAGTATGACCGCATGTGTTTACTACGAGGCCCGTAAAGGTTTTATAGTCCCACAAACTGTCTTCGCGAATGCTTTCAGAGCAGGCCACTCAAGGGGCCTCGTAAAAGCCAGAACAAGTGCCTCTATACAGCTAATTAATCCTCTTGGAATGGCCTTACTTCTTTATTAGACCTTGTTCATGCTCTGCTATTTTACTGTTATTGCTCCAACGATATGTACTACTTGTAGACAACGAGGGACTCCTAAACGCGATTTTGAAACATATTGCTTGATAAAGATACTATTAGCTCGAAAATATTTGAAGACATAGACTTAGACCATTGACTTTCCGCGAAGGTATTTTAATACTAACTAATATGATAAATGAGAGAGTGATTATGTACACTTTCACGTTAGAATCACAAAATAGTTTATCCTGAAAGTTGCATACAAGCCGAAATGGCCCAGTGGTTAGAATGCGTACATCTTAACCGATGATTTCAGGTTCAAACCCAGGCAGGCACCACTGAATTTTCATGTGCTTAATTTGTAATTCGTGTTTATAATTCATCTCGTGCTCGGCGGTGAAGGAATACATCGGGAGGAAACCTGCATGTGTCTAATTTCAACGAAATTCTGCCACATGTGTATTCCACCAACCAGCATTGGAGCAGCGTGGTGAAATATGCTTCAAACCTCCTCAAAGGGAGAGGAGGCCTTTGCCCAGCAGTGGGAAATTAACGGGCTGTTAATGTAATGTAATGTCATACAAAAAGGAGGGTCCCATCCTGTATTCCATAAATTATTTAAATACATTTAATTACATACAAGTTGTATATTTGTATTGAGGACATTTTTTTTAATTATTTTAAATGAATAACAATCAACGATACAATGTTTTGTATATGTTACGGACTCTATAAATAGTTATAAAATGTATCAACAAAAACTTCCATTTATTTCAGTGATACCTTTTACTAATCGACAAATTGATCAAATAATTATATTATAAATAAAAATATAATCTTTATATAAAAACGTTTTGTTCTAAGAAAACGAAATTAATTCACAATATCTAAAAACAGTTTTCCTTTTTTTCAGGCGAAATAGTTTCAGTATGAAAACATTCTTGTTATAAACATACTATATCAACACATTATATTTCAACTAAAAGCTATAAAAATATATAAAATTTCTTAGCATATATTTTCCAGCGTACATAAGATACTCCGTAAGTCTTACTTTGTATAGGATAAGGTAACGTCTAGATATAAAACATGGTATTATTATACGTTCAAAGTAACTTTGAAAATTTGTTTTATACTTTGTTAAATGTTAAATTAATTTGAGCGTTAAAGTTTTTGGTGTTGTTTATTTATGCTTGAAGCCGAGAGGGACCTAGTGGACAGAGCTCGTGAAATATCTGACTGACTTTTAATGTGCTTTATTTATGTTAAAATTTATTTTTGGCTCGGCGTTGAAGGTAGACATCGGGAGGAAACCAGGTATAACCACTAAACCGCATTAGCGCAACGAGGTAGAATAAGCCTGAAACCTTTTGCTTAATAGCAGAGATGGCCTCGATCCCAGTTGTTTATATGTATCCTACATATAAACAAAATATGTATACTTTGAATAACTTCAATGAATCAAATATAAATAATTACTATACAGAAATATAATCAACAATTATGCGGGTGTTTAGTATATCTCAATCAAGACTTACTTACGCATATAAATGTAAAGTTAAATGAAACGAAGATGAAGATACTGTGATGTCATGAAGTCGACTAGGATTTGTGTATTGACTCGTAGGGTGACTTCAAAACGGATATTATGTCTTAGTGATTATCTCCTGTACCAAAGCAGGCGGGTAACGCGTAGTACTTTATAATTTTATCACTTATTGTGTATTATGAGAGCGTGGGGATAGAGAGTGCATCTGGGTTCATAGATAACTGTGCACTGGAATATCTCCTACTAATTCTATTTAATATATAATTCTCTATTCCAACTATAACCAAATAAACAACATTTGACAGCAAATTCACGCGATATAATTGGTCGTAAACTTAATTAAATCAATGATATTCAGTAGGTATGGATTTGCGAAAAAATGGCGTTTTGAACGTCGGCGAAACTGTTATCAGATTTTTGGGAAGAAAAATTAAAGTGGAGTGGAAGTAGTTAAGTGTAATAGTATTGTATTATAAATAAAGATATATTAATCATAAACCCTTAGTAGTGCACAATAGCTGAGTTATTAGCAAATCGCATGAAATACGTAAATCTAAGGTTTGTTTATCTTTTTTCCTACTTCCATTGCAATAGGCTATACGTATTACGGTGCAGAATCTTTCGAACGATACAAGATTATTTACCCTCTAATTATTATATTTAAAAGCTTATGTAAAAATAATGTTTACGTATTAAAATAAAGTTATTAATAGTAATTTTATACATTCATAATACAGTCGTGATAATTGTATTTTAATAATTAGTTACATTTATTAATTTTGTTTATTAATAACTATCAGCTGTTGCCTAAGGCTCTAGTGACGTCATTAACCCACAGCGTCCTACGGCGGTTCGACACGCTTACCGTTGAACATATTATGAGTACGTGAGTGGGCCGTGCAAATATGTGGGTCAGCTTTAATAAATAGCGAAGCTCTTTGCACGTGCGAGGCGTGTTCCTGCGCCGACATGGGTTTAAGGGTACGTTTTATTTATCTTCTCAAGAAAGAATATCAAGTTATTAAGTCTATGATTGAGACGAGAGGCTTGAAATCGTCAATCTTAACTCGAGATTGAAGATTAAAGTCCGAGCAAGCGCCACTAAATTTTTAAACGCTTTACTTGAGTTTATAATTCATCTCGTGCAACGGTAATAGAAATCTTCAGGAAATTTGGATATGTTAGATAGATATCAGCCACACGTTCATCTAGTTATCCATGAGCAAGCATTGTGGCGGCTTGGTGGAATTAAAGTCCAATACCTCTCTCCAAACAGGACCGTGTTTTTAGAGGAAACTTTTACTATTTCCTTATCAGTTTTAATGATAATTTTACGAATTCATCATTAAATGAGTTAGCTAGGATTTTATCAAACAAAAAAAAACCATTATCATATATACATTCTCAACAAATAGTACAAAAAATCGATTGATATTGAGCGAGAATGTGAAATGACTTTTTTATATTCCATATAAAAAAAAATCGTGGTTGTTTGATTATTCCGTAGCTGTAATTGCTTCAGGTGGCAGGTGCCGCATCCCATCGTATAGGTGTTGTCATTCCAATTTCCTCACACCCCTGTTTTCCCTACATTATTAGATTTTTTTGCAATATTCCATATGAGGTGTTATCGAATCGCCTAATGGTGCGTGATTTAACCGTATCTAACATCTATCTAAGCGTTATGTACTATTCCGCATTTTATATACACCTTATAATAATACCTATTGCAAAAAGTTACTGGTTTTTTTTTTTTTATTATTTTCCGTAGGCAAGCGACCACTTGATAGTAAGTGGTCACCATCGCTAATAGGCACTGTAAAGTGTATAAATCTATTCAAACACCATCAATGCTTTACCATCAACGGGATCTAATGGTGTTATGTCTATTGTGTCCGTAATAACAGTCCATTCATCCATCAATTAGTATGTAGGTGGTACCCGGCACGAATATATAATCACTGGTAACATTATATATATATAGCTCTAAATCAATGAAATATTATTTTTGAGCTAATTCGTTAATCCCAAGACGTAGAGAGACTGTTCAGAGTCACATATTTTATTAGCTGTTCATCGGTGACCGTTGTAAAACAATAACTCGTGTTCGCTTTATACTATTTAATGGAATAACAAAAACTCTTAATAGTTATACAATACAAAAAAGCGTGCAACTAATAATTGTATTTTACGGAAGTTTAAATCTGGTTCGACTAGGTTTTAATTAATCAATGTAAGATGTTATAAATGTTTTTTTGTCAATCAGTATCACCGCCAAAAACGCAAAAAAGAATATTTTCTCTACCTGCAAGTATTGATTTACACTTACTGGCAAGTTTAATAAATGCTTGTAATATTCTCGCATATATAAAGGGATGGATTTATCTATAGGTCGGGTAGGGCCGAGTCTAGGGCGGCTAAATTTAGGGGGTGGCAAAACTTGGTACGCTTTTTTTCAGTAGTCGCGCCCGCTGTGAACCCTCATTGATCCCGTCAACGCTTAGAAACTGAAAAATGTGTTCATAAATCCTCGCAAAATTATATTATTATGAATGATTTCGGGGGCGGACATCTTTCATCGTCCTAAGGCAGCCAGGGCGTCAATTGCTCTCTATATATATGTTAGTTAAATGTACTATTTATTCATGGTTACCTAGTACTTTTATCTAATTATATCAAACAGTAGGTCTAAAATATTATGTTATGTAGTACATTAACGAGCCTTTTAGAATCCATATGTAAAGTATACATTTATATCGTAAAGTGTGTTCTAATATTGTCGTAAAAGATTTATTTTAAAGTCACAGTCTATTTTCGTCCTAATCCGTACTGTAAAGCTTTCGCGAAGTGGATTTATCCCTTTTATTGAAGTATCATGGAAACGAAGTGCCTCGTAAATCTTAATCACCCGAAATGTCATCTTGTGTGATTGTATTTATACGATTGTGATCGTAAACAACTCGACAGCGATTTATTTTTTATATTTTTATATTTTAACGTGATCTTTAAACTTATCATAAGAATGGGGCAAAACTACTCGTTACTAATTTTTATATCGTACATATGAAATAGCTGTACCGGCTCAGTAAATATAACATCTTTAACGAAGTCGAGGGGTTCAAATCAATTCGACCATCACTGTGCTTACTTGTGTCTGTCGTAATAGCGTAGATCCACTATCCCTCACTAGAGCTGTGAGGTGGAATTAGACATGGACTGGCTTTACTTACTTACTGTCAATGAAAGAAATAGCAATTAGTTTTTCCTATTTAGTTTAGAGACTATGAGCAACGTAACAGGCAATCATATGGGAATGATGAATTTGATTAATTTAAAACTTTAGGCTACAAACACACTCTTCGAAATTAATAGTAATATAATAATAATAGTAACAACCTGGAAAGTTCACCCTGCTGGGCTAAGGCCTCTCCTCTCCCTTCGAGAAGAGGAGGATATTCCACCACGCTGCTCCAATGCGGGTTGGTGTATTCACATGTGACAGAATTTCGTTGAAATTAGACACATCCTATTAGTCTCCTCACGATGTTTTTTTCTTCAACGCCGTAACCGCCGCACATGAAGCATGAAAATTCATTGATGCTTGCCTGGGTTTGAAGCCACTATCATCGGTTAAGATGTACGCGTTTTAACCACTGGGTCATCTCGGCTCATCTCCGAAATTATTAATTGTAATTATTTTATCAATTTAATTCCTAAAATTAGCAAGAAAATTATTACTAAATCATTATTATATATTTAACAATGAACAATGCCAATTTTTTGTCATAATAAACTTTACCCAATCAACTAAGTATTGTTTGTGTTAGAGTGATCAGTGAATACGCAACTGTCCAAGGATTTATCAGAAACCTAACACATTTCAATGCAAATAAATCACTCAAAAGCATACGTACTTCCATACCCTTTCGAAATGTACGGTATTTGTTCACAATTTACTGATCCGTTTGGACATTCAAGTTCCTTATTGGGTTTTACTTTTTGGAATTTACAAAAGAATTGTTTACATTAAGGTTTAAATTTTTATTTGTATATAACAAATACTTATTTTAAATTATGTATGTAATACTTATTTATTTAAATTATGACTGCGTAGAATGTTGGCAAGAATTTCGAAAACATAGCAATATTGCCCAGAGGATCGAAATTGCAATGAAGTTTCGACCCTCTGGGCAAAAAATTAACCAGCCACAGGTAGAGGCAATAGGACGAGGTATTATAATTTTTAATTTGACGTGTTTTAAATTAATACAAAAATTACTATATATTGTTATTTCTTACGGTTAAAACGTTTTAGTATGGTATCTCGCATTGCAGATAGAAAAACATATAGAAATTACAACGGTATTAAAATTATAACAGCTTAATTAAATGAATCGTAAATATTGATTAATTCTGCCAAAGATTGGGTTGATTTATTCTTCAAGTAAAAAACTTGGTATATTTGTACCTATATTTTTTAAATTAATATTTTTATAAGTAAATAAATATTGGACAACATCACATACATTACTCTGATACCAATGTAAGTAGCTAAAGCACTTGTGTTATGGAAAATCAGAAGTAACGACGGTACCACTTTTGAAAGACCTATCTAGAAACGAATGGGCGAATCATTCATTAGCGAGAATCGTCACTTGTCAGTTGTATGTGCACGGAGGGAGATGCTCTCCCCCACAAGTACGACGTTAAACTGTCAACATTCCTACGAATTGTTACAAATGAATAATGAAATCCTATGTTTATCTTAAATGAACTTTTATTATACGATTTTAATGTTGTCTTTTTAAATATAGGTACAGGTTAATATATTATTATACAACGGGAATAATCGGTTAAATGACTAATGTTAATCTAAATACTTTATAATATATAAATATGATTCGTATATTTATGATTGTGTCATCATTTAACATTAAAGTTCAGGTAAATATAAATACCACTTCCACCAACTTGCATTGGAACAACGTAGTGGAATGTGTTCCAAACCTTTTCCTCAAAGGGAGAGGAGGCCTTAGCCCAGCAATGGTAAATTTACAGGCTGCTAATGTATGTAATGTATGTAAATATAATATATACATAATTATAATGACATTGAAAATATTATCCTAAAAATTCATTCGGTCTTCATATACATAACTAGTCTATTTTTTATTAATCGGTTTCTTAAATGAATAGACAGAAAAGAAACAGATGGTAAATGATGGCCGCCTGATGGTAAATGGTTCTGCTCATCGATATTGGCACTGTAAGAAATATTAACCAGCCTTGAGGTCTAAAATGGTATGTTCCGTATTCCTGTACTTTCACTAGCTCCCTATCCAGGATCAACTGGCACACCACAATACTTATCATTGCTGTTTGTCGGTATAATATGTGATGAAGGGGTGGTATCTATCTTCTACGAAGTAGTACCTACTTTATTTGTTATAAATAAGTTGAGCAACCGATGTTGATGCTTCTTGCATATTACATTAGACTAAAAAGGTTGGTAAGGCTCGAAACAAATCGTCTTAAAGCATAAATAAACATCATTATTTTCGACCGAAATAAATACTTTTTGGTAAGGCTTATGCAAATATCCTTGGTATACGAAAGTGTAGAAAAAAAGTCTATGAGATAAATTGAGGTGTTCAAGATAAAATGTAAATTAGTAACATAGTAAACAAGTAAAGAACACGTTCATTACGTACTTACCAGCAAAAAAGTGACAAAAGAACGTCACAGACTTTATATTATATTGATTAGGTACCCTCAATACAAACCTGAAGCTCATTTAATGATGAACTACGATACTAAAATTTTAGAAAATCTATGGACAATTTTTTTTTTAAATCAATTTTAGCTGTTAATTTTCTTATAATATATAATATATATATTATATATATTCAAAAATACAACAATAATATTGGAAACGTGATTTTGTATTGTTGAAATGAAACTTCAAAAATGCCACGGATCGCGACCGAAGTCTGTCGGGGAAAAACCTATTAAAATAAATCGACATACAAGCATTATTTTGCGGAATTAAGAGAAATAACTAAAAATCTAAATTATTTACATACAGACAGACATTTTTAGAACTACCTATTAGATAATATTAAACGCAGTCCCCGCCGCGTCAGTCAGAAATGTCAATGTAACGAATGTTTTTTGTCTGTCAAAAAATATTTAATTAATTTTCATACAGTGTTAACAAATAGACGGAATGATTGATACGGAAGATAAGGTTGTATAATCCATTAAAGGTTTGTGTAAATTAGCTGAAACATAATTACGATTGTTGAAGATATCTTGACTTCACTTCATGATAAAATCATAACCACTGGGAGCTATACTCGCGTGCACCGTGAAAACCAAGTTACATGTACTACAAAATAAATATTTATAAAGAGCCTTATTCTACCCGAGTGATGTCGGGACTGATAGCTTGTATTAAGCTTGTGTCTTAACTTATAATTACTGCTAATACATTATACTTTTTCTGTTTAAAATAAGGTTGACTAGAAGAGAATACCTTTTGGAATTAAGTCTAGCGTTGGATAATTAGTACAAATAAATAAATAAATATTTTGCAGTTTATTTCCGTGCGTATATATATTGATTACGCACGTCCTGTTTTAGATGCAGGCAGGAGGGACCGTCGGGACGCGTAAACCGCTTTTAGTTCGATTGAAGCATACATTATTCAGACTAGGCTCGGGACATTACTCAAATACAAAAGACGCTCCAAGAGGTTTTAGTTACGTTATTTAAACGGTGTTTATATTGTAAGTTTAAATCCTTTCATTTATATTCAAATATAGAAATAAATATTTTTAATACAATGTAACATATCGTATTCCAAAATAGCCAGAAACCAAACGATTGTTGTGCGCGCACTTTGGGAGCAGTTGTTGCAAACATTTTTAGATATGCGACCTCATATAGAAGAAAAATCTCGACATCTCGACAACATTTGCAGACACAACAAAGGACATCAAGTATAATATTATAAATATGTACAATATAAATATTCAGTTCCTTTTTAATAAGAATAGTTCTTAGAACATATAATCTTGTTTAAAATTACTAACCTATGCTTATATGCAAAGGTATTTAAATCCATCGGTTTTCAAAGGCAAAACGTAACAAGTACACACATAAGTGGATTATGTTATTTAATCGTGGGGAATCGACGCTGCGGGGAGTTCTGTTCTCGTATTCAAATATGATTACCGTCACACATGTCATCTTTCTAATTTGCATATTTTACACAATTACGTGACTGGATATCTCCGTGAACGCTAGTTAACAATTAACTCGGAAAACGTCACTCAAACCGGCTTCTTTATTGAGTAAATAACACTAAGAACGCCTTCTGGGGCTACGGGGTAGTGACGTAAATCAATTTGCCGCGAAAAATTATATTAAGCTTTTGTAAGATAAATAGAAATAAGAGAACGTCCAACGAAAAGCGCTCGTCCTTAAATAATTATATTGAGTGTACGCGTGCGTTAAGTTAAAGTTATATTAAAAGTAAACAAGCCGTCCCTTGCAGCTCACTTAAGTTATTTTAGTTGCTTATGTCTTTCAAAACTGTAACAAAAGACATTACCGATCACATAAAAATACTCATACTGTTTAATTTTGATGTTTATTATTATTTAAATATCGATATATATATATATTAACTATATATATATATATATATATATATATCGATAATTTACATAAGATTTATTACCATTAAGGCCTTAATTAAATAATTAATGTAGAAGTTAGTCTAAATAGTTAGAAGGATAGACTACAACATCTGTATATTAACTATACAAAAACAATTAAAATACCTAAACAAAATAAACACCGATATTTCACCTTCATACGTCTCAATAGTTTTATAAAATATAATTAATTATCTTCATATAAAAAGACGCGAAATATACCAGTGGACAGAACACGAGGACCTATACAGGAGATCGCTAGTTCGAATCCAAGTACTACCTTTATTTATTTGTATCGTTTATCTTATGCTCTACAATATCGTCGTCGTCATTGGTCAATAGTCATCTAATGCTGAAAAAAATCCAATATTGAATAAAATTATGCCATATATTTATTTTCACAAACCCGTAATATAGCATCAATGTTAAATGAACTCAATATCTTTGCGTCTAATTTCTGTATGAATCTCTGATCATAAAATAATTACCATTGATTACGATTTGATGGACATTTTCTTTCCTCTCTTTATTTTCTACGAAATACTCAAACAGTTTTACAAATAAATGACTAAATACGAATATCATGAAAAAAGCTCAACCCTCTATAATCCTATAAGTGCAGTGAGTTCAAATCCGATTACGTGTGAACGTGGACCGTGACGTACCTTAAATCTGACCGCAGTATATACGTACATATATATAATCTTATTTAAATACTTGGTCTTAAGTCTGCTTGATTCTAGAAAATGCGCTTTCTGCGTCTGAACGGACTTCGTTTTATTCGTGTACATTTCGTGATTGTGTCTATTAAAGCTGCGTTTCCGAATTAAACTTTTTTTACATTTTTAATTCATTTAGGTTTTCTTTGCACCAGAACTTAAAGTGAAAGTAAACCTGGGGTTACGAACGTCATATTAAGAAAAAAATGTTCCAGAGTTGTTTCTTCACCGCACCGAACACGGGATGAATTATAAAGAAAATAAGTACGAGAAAACTCAAGGATGCTTGCCCGAATTTGCACCTGCAATCTTCGGCTATAATTCAAATATCTTTATTCAATATAACGTAACAATAAACGTATTACACAATTTACTTTCAATACTCTACCACAGGTTCGGAAAGAAACACCTCAGACCTAAGAAGAAATGGCGTAAGAAACACAACGAGAGTAACTTTACTCATTTATATGTACATTACCATTATTCTAAGAGATACTTTATTGAAATATGTTTATATTTTAATACAGTAGATCTATATGTGAAACATAACACAAAAAATCAGTACACAGGTTTAAATGAAACTTACGCTAATTAGTTCTAGTTTCACCTTGGGGCTAAACATAGGGCCCTTCTTATTTCACGGTCATGATTATGACATTAGTAACACAGAACAGTTTTTGACGAGATAGCCAAAAATAATTTAATTCATTATTATTGTTTAAACTTTATAGAATTGAAATCAGGACAAAGTTATAAAATGCCAAGGAATTCGTGGTTACAGCAGCCGCATAGTAAATCGGAGTTTTCTATCTTAGAACTTAGCTTGAGTAGAAATTTTATAAAATCTTAAGCTATTTCTCTTGCAAGTTACGAAGCTTTGTCTTAAGCAGTTTACTTCCACTGCTTCGTGGCACTTGATAGAAAATTGCTATCAAAGTCTGCGTTGGTAACAGGTGTGATGTAACTTTACCGTCCGCCTTTATAATACTAACATAAATACCTTTATTTAATCACCTACTAGCATCGTAGTTCACAGATACGTTACATTAAAAATAATCATTTTTGTCATTTGTAATTCAAAAGTTATTTTTATCTTGGTTAGGATTTTCATAAATACAAGAAAAATTAAATTTAATATTCTTATATATACATATACGAATATTTATAGTATTAACATATTTCTTCCAATTTCTTCGGTAGATACGATAGAAATTATTCTATGTTCGTGCACTTTTGAATCTTCATAATTACGTAGTTTTAATAAAACTTTAATTATATAGGGATGCGAGAGCGAGAGAACACCAGGTCGGTTGCATTTTACCAAAGATTGCAGATACAAACCCGGGCAAGCCCATCTTGACTTTTTATTTGCGTAATTTGTTTAACACTTACATCTTGATTATAATTAATCTCGTGCTCTTTGCGCAAAAAACATCGAGAAACTCATATTAGAGCGTGGTGGAATAAGCTCCAAACCTCCTCCTAAATAGGATAAGAAACTTCACCCAGCTAACCTGACCAGCCAGTGGATACGCTGTTACAATTACAAATATACTATATAGTTTGTTGAATTAAACACTTCTAACGACTTTACCTCCACTTTTAAATTCACGTATTCAGAAACAAATGATTGTGACATTGTTTTAGTGCAAACAGTTCGTCCTATCGTAAATTAGTGAGTCGATCTGATGTACTAACTGAAACATTACACTAATGACACGACTACACTCAACGGCTTACTAACGGAGTCCGGTTTGCAGAGTAATTTTAGCATTTAAAAACGTTTTTTTTTTAAAACGTCACGATTAATCAAGCCATTCAACAGGTTTTGTGCAAAATGTGATTTTAACAGAAACACGCACGCTCTGTGTTGCGCAAACAAGATTGCGCGTGTATGAGCAAAATTTTTAAGCAAACTTTATTAAAATTCCTACCTGTATACATGTAATAAATCAACGGAATCGTAACAGTTTATTCAATATATATTTTTTTATAAAATGCAACTATTAAATGATGTAATTTATACTCAATAGAACAGCCGACTATAAATGTTTTAAAAATAAATTTACCTTTACAATTTGTCTGATAGCATCCTCACATTTTCAACAGAACGAATGATTGAATTAAAGTTGTCGTGATAATATTTCAAAACCTTCATAAACCGGCAACAGCTTAAAATATCTTCGAAAATGTGCAGCAATTTGTATTTAAAGGAAGCAAAAGTAACACAACTACAAAACATATTTAATTTTGTATAAAAATCATTCCCGCTTAATAACTATCATTCAGTTCATAGTAAGTGCTGTCTAGTTTCGAGATGACACAGCTGATAGCGCAGGTGTCGCCACAGGTGTCGCTGTTATCTCTTGACCTGCCATGAATGAGGGTTTAGTGGGTATTATATCTCCGAATCGCACTTCGGTTACTGAAAAGATCTCATAAATGGAAACGTGAGAGATTTTTAACTCCTATTCTAAAACTCGTTCGTGTATAGATTCTTAAGGCTCTAGGATCTTTACTTAGTGAAAATAGGTGTGAGGAAGGGAAATATTCAAACCAAACAATTGGTTAGATATGTGAAACGTTTTTATAAATAATAATGAACGTGAATAAAATATGTCAAGTATGGACAGTCTGTTTGGTTCCAGGGTGAAACTAGAACTACTTCACATAAAACTGTCAATTGATTTCGGCTTCCATATTTGAAATCTACGTTATAAAATTTTAAATTTTTAAACAGCCTTGATAATAATAATTCTAAGTAAATTAGCTGAGACGGCGAGGTTGCTAGAACACGTCGATTTTAACCGAAGATTATGAGTTCAAAGCACCTCTGATATTTCATGTGCTTAGTTTGCGTCTACAATGCACTTATGATTGACAGCCCAGTGAAAGATTTGTTGCTACTTTATTTTACGTTTTTAATATTGATTTCAATTAACCAAATCAATATATATTTTTATATACTTACATAATTCTTCTGTATGTGTATGTCACTGAACGACTCCTCAATGAATGGACTGATTTGGATGAGTTTTTTCGAAACCTAGATGGTTTAGACTCTCCCTTAAAAATCCTGTGTACCAGATTCTTTGATGAAAAATATAAAATTCATAAAGTTATAACTATTCTACCAGTACTTCTATATTATAAGTCATTCGAAAAACGATTATCAAAAAATATAATCAAAATTGTGTCGTTGAAATAGAGTTTAATCAGATATGACGCATTACAAATTCCTTTCACCGTCTCAGCATAAACTTCAACTATTACATAATATAGTATCTGCTATTTTCTGCAAAGCTCGACGAATTCAAACTTGTTACCGCTCCATGAATCCGTAATACAGGATCGGAACTCGATACAATAACGAGTTTCACTGTAATGCAGCGATACTCAAGTGTTAACTATTTGCTTTGTTTTACAGATGGATATTAATGCATCGTTTCTATTGTGTTACCATTAAGAATACACACACACACGTATATATATTCTAAAATTGTAAATATTTTTAAGCTAATATACTGATTCAATTTTCATTCTACTCCTCTGTTGAACTATCTTTACACTTATTGTTTTTCTGTAATTAGAAAAAAATTCTTTGTTTATGTTTTTTACAAACAAATCATAAATCATTAAATATTATATGTGAAGTAAGCCTACTTATGTTTCGTATATAATATAATATATTTTTAATTTATTTCTGTAAGTACACAAAAATTAATCCTTAATAGTTTCATTATATATTTTTTTTAATATAAAAAAAATGTAGATATGGAGACAGGCGTCTGCTTGCCAATTAATTTATTTCTCAAAGCTACGAGATCTACGGGAAAAATAAATTTAACACGAATGAAATCTCGGGAAATGTTTCGTTATAATCGGCAGGATAAAGATTATCTAATTAAGAGTCACCTTTATCTTTTGTAAAGCTTCAATACAAAACTGTATAAAATTTAGATGTATTTTAAAAATTAGCCGCATACTTGGCAATATCGTCGAATTGACCTTGTGTGCAATCTACTTAAAAGCTCTAGAGGAAAATCGCATTTCCTGCCAATCTGGCAGCATTCGTAATAAGATACTCAAGGCCCAACCTTGACCTAACTGCTCCCGAAGAAAGTCAGCCAAATAAACAAATTTTATGTTTTACCATGGGAATTTTTTTGGCAAATAGTTTCAAGGGCTCAGAACGAATTCCGAAGGCCTCGGTTATAAAGCGAAATCGTAGTGCCAAATACTAACAATACATCTTTCTTCTATGATACATGGATACATAAATCGTGAATTTAGTTCATAGTTCGTATGACTAAAGTCGATTCTACACACCATGTTTTTGCTAAAGCTTAATATTTTAATATCAAAGGAGGAGCATCTTTACGTATAAATTTCCTAAAAAATGTCTAAATAAAATTATTATCTTCGTAATATTGATGAAGTTCTAAAAAAACATGATCTTGTTTTATCTAAAAAACCAATAGCTGTTTTTTATGTTCATATCTACTACTAGGGTGACCACAAAACATTGATAATATATCAAATAATTAAATAATAAGAGAAAGTCCCTACACAGATTGACATAACATTTTAAGATAGCAAAAACCAAAACGTATTCATGAGAATATTGATACTATAACATCAATGTAACACTTGGACCTGCCATAGTATACTAAGCGAAATTTTATCTTCTCGACTATCAGAATATTTAAAGGTAATATTTGAGTAACGAACAGAGATATTGATTTATTCATACTGAAATTAAAAAAATAACTTGTCACAATCCTGTGTACAATATTTTTATATCATCAATTATTAATTATATTATTAAGATAATATATATTTTTCCAGGGTATTTATATGATAATATCTTTTGTTAAATTTAGTATCATTGGAAAGGTCTTGACCTGAATTTCTATTTTGTTAAGGTTTCATACACCCAGCGATATTTATTTTATTATAAGTTTCGATCACATCGTGACTGCTGGTTACTGATATGATATTATTAAATAAGTAATTATAAATCTTTTTTTAATTCAATAAACAAATAATATTACATCAATATATTCACTTACGAAGTATTTTGTGTGTTATTGATTTCGGTAAGGCTCATACCGCGTTACTGCCTTAATTTCGTGATTTGGAAATGTTCCTAATAAGTCAGCGATATTTTCTTGTGTACTCACACTGAGCATTGAGATAATAAGGTTAAAATCGATTCTTATATTGAGAAAACTACAATAGATAATATTGTAAATGAAAACAGGAGTACTTGCCGATGTACTCTACACACGACGCAAAATTCATATGTTTGGAAATAAGTACGTATATGTAAATATTATAAATCATTTAATGAGTAATAAAATAATATAACAGTAATTAAATTAAAAAAGAATTCCAAATGAATATGTCCGTAAATAAGGGACACTAAAAATGAAACATATTAATTTTGTTATTGAGGCTTCTCTTAAGAGATCCGTTAGATACTGAGATGGTTAAGGCGAATTCAAATACGGGCAAGCATAATTGAGTGTTTTATTTTAGTTCATAATTCATCTCGTGTTTATTGGCGTCGACCTATATTGAAGCTGCATGACATAACCTCAAAACCTTCTCCAATGGAAAATAGTCTTAGCCCGGCAGTGAGAAATAATAAAATAGGTTTATACTTTTTATGTCGCTGATTGCTTTTTTTATATTATGTACTTTCGTGTTTGCGTAACGCATATATAATTACATTTATTACATAATATACTTTCTCAATTAATGCGAATATCGTATTTTGCCTCAGATTATTATAAAACACTAGATACAATATAGTGAAGCGATAAAAGCGAATACAAATACGTCAAGAATTATTTACCAAAGTGACAGCATTTTTGACGTATTAAAAAAGACGCGCTGTTTCCTACTACTGCGAATTTGTACTCGGTTTTTCATGTGTATTCGCTTTTGTTCCACTCATTTAATGTTGCGCGCGCTCCATTGCCTTTTATTTTTATATTTATCTCATTTTATTTAAATGAGTTTTAAACCATTTGATAATATTTAAGAACCTTAAATCATGTAATAAATAAAATAAACTACAATCGAAAATAAATTAGTATGATTTATTTTCAACTTTTTAATTCAATACGTAGGTACCTAATCATTATATAAACTTACTTCCTAAAGTCAAGAATCTATCACCTGTCTCTTAAGGACTCAGCGCAGAAGAAACAAAGAAAGAAATTCAGCGCAATTATTTTTATCTTTTTTTAATTATATATATTTATATGATACAACCTGGAGGCGAACGTTTCATTCCCAAGGTGATAATCTAAATCTCATTAGTTTAATATACTTTAAAATAAAACTCTCACTCAAGATTTTTTTAAATGTTGCTACTGTAAAAAAATTAATACTTGGTGGTTGAGCTTTGTGCAAGCCCGTCTGAGTAGGTACGACCCACTCGTCAGATATTCTACCGCCAAATAACAGTACTCTGTATTGTTGTGTTCCGGTTAGAAGGGTGAGTGAGCCAGTGTAATCACAGGCACAAGGGATATAACATCTTAGTTCCCAAGGTTGATGGCGCATAGTCATTGCATTGCATTGCATTGTCTATGGGCGGTGGTGACCACTTACCATCAGGTGGCCCATATGTGGGTCCAACAACCAATGCCATAAAAAAAATGTAATTAAATTTCAACAATACATAACTAAAAACTTATCATACATTAAAATTACTATAGGTATATAAATAAACTCCACCACTTTCTAAATTGTATAAGAGTTTATCATATATAATATTTTACATCAAGGTTTCCAACGCAGTAAAAAAACATAAACTACGACTTAATAAATTTGACTTTAATTATACAACGTAATTGAAACAGCTCGGTTATTTAATCCTTAGTAAAATCAACACATTAATTAATATAACGGGCTGATAATTTAGCATCTCACACTTTCTACATTTATGTTTACAAAAAGCCTTTTATGTAATCTAACCTTATAACCCACTAAACTACAACATACTGCATAATATCTGGTGCGTGAACTGTGAATGAAAAGTATACCAGTCCACGTTAATATTGCATTTCATATGAATCTTATACGTATTATAATACGGATGATATTCCTTTGTATTGTTATTTTTTTTAAACTTTACATACGTATTCGTTTCGTTCACGTATCTTGGAATAGTTACGTTGTTCTCAATTAACATTTGAAGCATCTCTTAAACACGTGTTAAGAATTTAAAGAAAGCTTAGAATGTTTTCAATCTATAAGGATACCTAGTAAAAATCGAGTACGCGTTTAGTTACATATACTATTGTTACAAGTGACATAGTTGTAACTTGGCGTCACTTTAAACTTACATAATATGGAATCGTTGCAATCCAATTAATCGAACACAAATTACAGCAAATATTTGTAACTTTATTCTATTCTGAGTAATAAAGTTATTGTTCGTATTTTTTAACTCCAAAACAATATGCAGTAAATATTTTCTATTTTCATTTCCTGTTCGCGTTGCATAAAAAAATCCTTTTTCAGATTTATTCACGTTATGGAAATGGAAAATAAACGAAAAAAGAAAAAATAAAAGAAATAGGAAATGTTCGACACGTGTTTTGTCCATAGTAAAATCGGAACCGTAACAATAATTTCGTATTCAATTTCGAATTCTAGCTAATTTTATTCTGACTAACTTATAAAGTACATACATAAACAACAATAATTTTATATATAGTTGTGTACGCTCGCTGGTTTACGTAGATATATTTAAAATCACCTAATCTATAAAATGCTTTGTCTTAACCTGATTGTCTTAAAAGAAAAATAATGTTTTTCCAAATACATATGTAAGTTTTAACACGCTTCATTATGCATTCGGCTTGACATATTTTGTTACTTGAAATAAAAATAACAGATTGTAACCATCATATAAACCTTTCTACATAAAGTCTAAACATACTAATAATATTTTAATGTACTTATATTACGTACTTCATAAATATATATATTTGTTAGTAATCAACCACTTTATTAATACAAGTAGATAATAACTTTTACATGTCTCATAGTATATCTAATATTTATAAATTTTCAACGACGTTTATCAGCTAACTCAAAATACGTAATCGACGAAGACGTTTTCCTAAATCCGTTGCAAGTGCAAGTATAACAGCTTGGATTCCCATTCCAGCCTAATTTGCATACATTCCAATCCAGATGTTGAGAGGTTCTCAAGCTGGAATCGTATCAGCTGGCCTATCGATTCTATGCAAATTAAGTAGATTATTAATTGATTTCACTCAGCTCATCTATCCATATACCATAAAATATATTATATAAAGCAACCATCGGTGTATCGGCTGGCATGTACGATTGCAGAAAATGAGGTCCCAGTTTCGAATACTAGGTCTGGTCAGTGAAGATATTTTTATACTTTTCTGTCAATGGATTTTCAGCAAGAGTCCAAAGTTGGGAAATTATCAGTAGTATACTCCTTTGCTTCTGAAAACACGTAAAACCGTTCGTCTTAAGCATATTCTCTTTGGATTAAATCTCTTTTGAATCCTGCTCGTGTCAGATTATGTGACTGATCTGAAATCAGACAAGAGAGCATGGCAGGGCCAATTATGTAATTACTTTTTCAAAGTCAAAGTCAAAAATCTTTATTCAATATAGAAGTGTTTACACTTGCTTATTGATTGTCAAAAATCTACCACCGGTTCGGAATTTAACACCTCAGACCTGAGAAGAAACTCAGCGGGATATATTTTTTTTTAATTTTTTTTTTAACCATTTTCCGTGCACAATGATAATTATATTTTATTTTTAAAAACGAATACTAGTTATTTTGAGCAACTTTAGTACAATAAAATACGTATTCCAGGACATAGGAGGATGTTTGAAAGTTAAACTAAACACAACTCTTAATTAAATGTAGAATACATCTGCTTACATAGCATAAAAGTAAGTTTTAAACCAAAATATTATATTGTTAATAATACTGCCTATCACATTCCCAACAAAAATGTACGCAACGTACAAAAGATAATTTATTAATTACTTTAATGATTACCTTACAATTTGGTATTTCATAATTACCTTCGTCGTTTTAAGCCTGGTTGTAATTTTTTTTTATTAAATTATGAAGTCAGATGTAATTAAATGAGCGTTGAGTAAAGTTCAGATCAAATTTAATTTGGATATTTGCATGGAATCCACTTTTACATTTCGCTACAATTAAGCAAAATCAAATTCTACTTTTTAATTTATTAAATTAATATTAAAGATTTTACTGTTCATTAAATTTAAGTTAAAAAAAAAAACAAAAGACTGTTATTAAAAAAACGTTGAATATTGATTTTAAAGAAGGTATTATATATATTTCAATAGCCAACAAAAATATAAACTTATTTGTTGTTTCATAAAAAAGGTTCCGCTTTTAAAGCTTTTAAAGTATTTCTTTAAGCGATACTAAGAACGAAGTAATGCTAATTCCTCACGCGCTTACTCAGTACAAAAGGAATTCTTGATAAAAATAATTTATAGGCTAAGAAGTGAATCATTATTCCTGGTACAAAATATATTTAATTCTCTTTTGAGTGTGTGAATATGACCTTAAAATAGACAAAATTTTTATATAAAATTGAACGTACTTAAATCAATCTTTGTTGTTTTGTAACTGTATTCGTAAGAAGTGGGAATGGTCTCTATACTCTAAAGTTTTGTTCACGAAGACTAAACTTTAAAATAACCTTAATGTTCATGCCACATCATCATCATCATTTGATTTTGATTTTGTATTCGCTTTTGTTGATTCACTATATTGTTTCGTGTACTCCATATACCTTCTATTTTACAATCTGAAGTACATGCGGTTTTTTTTTATAATATAATTAAGTGGACGGGCAAATACAACTTAATTTTGAATGTAAATAGTTAAATAAATTTGTTTACAAGGCATAATTAGGCTTTTTGTTAATTCTATGTAAAATCCCCATCCAAACAAGTTCGAGAGAACGTTCAGGTAAATGTTACCACGATCTGCGAAAACTAGTTCAATAATTAGCATTAAACCCCGAGCCTCGTCCGGCCACTAATATGAACTCTGGGCTCTGGGAAGGCCGAACTTTGTAGACAGGTACTTAGGAGTAAGCAGGACGTGGAGTATCTACTTCAATACCTCAACTTCACAGCGTTTATTTAGTTAGTTAGTCGAGTTATGGATCTGACGGAAATATCGTTTCTTAAAACACCACAGATAAATATTAAAATTAAACATCAGCAGTGAGTTTAAGCAGAATATATTTTGTTTAATCTTATACAAAGACATGCACGCTTGTCATTTCAATAGTTTAAATTTAATGCGGGCGAAACTGTAAATCGCAGCTTCATATATAATAATTAATACTATATAACCTATATATAAAGTATAACCTCTGAGACGCGCTGCATAGTCTAGTATAAGTTGTATGTACATATTGCTTACTATTATTTAAGTAAGGCAATACAAATAAACATCTCCTAATTTATAAGTATAGATGTAGATTATAAATGTGAAAGTAGCAAATAATATTCGCTCCGAAAAAATATTTTAATTTAAATTTGGAATAAGATACTTTTTTAAACATAAGTTAATTTAGGTAGCAAATAAATGAACAAAGAATTATAAAAAACATTTTAACACTAACATTTCACACCGTTTTTCAAAGCAAAATTATTCATTTTGTATTTATATTAAATAAATTTGTCAAAATTAACAAGATTTAATTTAAAATAAAGTAATTAAGTCATAGAAATTCATTGATTTAAAACAAAATCACGGAATAATTATACGAAAACCAGTGAGAAATCTATTACGAAATACAATTAAGCTTGAGACGTACAACGCTTTAATTAAAAAGTAACAAATGAGACGACTACATAAATACGATAGTTCCAATGTTAGAAATAATTCGAACAACGTACATATTTATAGTTGAGTGTATTTTAGTGTTTGTAGTATTAGAAACTTTTTATTTTAATAACGGGTCAGTGTTCAGTGGTCACAAATAAGGTTTTATTTGTTAATTAATACAAATAAATTTCGAGAATAGTATTTAGGAGATACGAGATTCGGTTCTCCGTTAGATTTATTTTAATTCAGTATAATATGTATACGTGTAAACAAAAGTTGGTGAATTAAATTAAATAAATAATTACAAATAGTGAAACGAACGGAAACTAACAACTCTTTCGGTTGGAACACCTTCATTATTCGGAATTAATGTCAAAAATATCGTTACTTCATTTTCCATAATAAAATTTACTATTAGACACGGAGTTATTTATTATAGGATGATAAACAGTTACAACACACATTAAAATCATTACATAGTATAAAACAAAGTCGCTTACCGCTGTCTGTCCATATGTATGCTTAGATCTTTAAAATTACGCAACGGATTTTGATGCGGTTTTTTAATAGATATCTATATTGATTCAAGAGAAAGATTTATATGCATAAAACAAAGATTTATGTGCATAAAACATGCACAATAAAGTAAAGAAACACTGATAATTTTAGAGGTGCCTAAAGTGATGTCGTGAATTAACACATTTTTTGCGCTTACATTGCAAACGCTGGCTGAACCCTAAGAGATAGATCAAAAAAATGTACTACAGTATTGTACACCTTAAAAAGGGCTTGGAAAATGTCTGTGATGGTATATGTCTATATCTTATGAGAAATAATGGCTTATTTTCAAAGCGATTTTAAGCAATACAGCATTCATCCTTATCCAATTAAGTACCTTTAATACATTGTGCATTTAAAATAGATCAATATGGCCCTTTACAACATATAGGTAATTTAAATGATTATTTTCGAAGGTATTACAAATTTAAAACGCAGGGACATAGCGGTTTGAATTGTCTAATGACAAAAAAGCTGTGTACGTTGTAAGACGTTCAATAGTATATTATGAGCATTGCACTCGTGCGAAACCGGGGCGGGTCGCTAGTATTGAATAAAAATAAAACCCCTAATCAATCAAGTCTTCACAGTTAAGAATAACATAATTCGTAACATAACAGTATTAATTAGAATTTCATAGAATATGACCAAATAATTATGAAGTTAATAATTATTAAGTTCATAATTAATTTGAAGTTATATTTCTTTTAATGTCGAAATAAATAAACCAAGAATATATATTAAATGATTATAATCGATGGCAAAGCTCTGTACTTCTCGATGAGTACCACCCATCAATTATTCTACCAACATTACTAAAGACTCGAAGACAAACAATTAAACCATATATATACAAAATATAACACTAGAAAGTATAAAGCAAAGTATTATATGTTTAGAATCTAATTAAAATGTTAAATTAAATTAAATTAGAGGGTTGGTTAATTTTTTGCCTAGATGATCGGAAATACGATTCGACGGGGAAATGCTGCTAGAATTCTTGCCACCATTCCACGCGATCATGATTCGTACAGTAACTGTTGTTAATTGTACATAATTAAGGCTTTAATGTAAATGATTCACAGGAAAATAAAATTAAAATGTTTATCAGATATTAATTAATAAAAAACGATTGTGAACATGCAGGGATTCATAAAATGACATTATTCGGAAAAATAGTAAACGACACCTAACGCCCGTGCCTTTGATGTTTATCTATAATTTAAATTAATTTGAGTACTTGCATAATTTTGTTTCCCGACAACATCAGTATGATAACATGATATGAGGAAACATACATTATCTAAAAGTGTCCCAAGATTTTTAGAGGGTAATTAATTCAACCAGTGACTTGACTCTTTAGTTGATAACGCTAGAAGCCTGGCACGGTTTTGGGCACTTGTTAAATTTTGTGTCAAACTGTGTAGTGTAACGTGGACCAATGGCGAATCCAAAAGATTTTGTTTTGTAACTACCTTAGGGATATCATCATTATAAGGTTAATATTAAGGGACTCAAGGGATATAAGGATAAAACTTTTTAAATCGTGACGTTTGAGAAGTGGTTCATATTCTGCTTGGAGTCCTTCGGTGTCGGTTGGAAGGTCCTCTCAACGTCCATACCATTTGATCGAGCGTCTTTCTAAATTGAATAACTTACAAAAGGTCACAACAAATGCTTACCGTCATTATCATTACGACGTTTAATATGTAAATAAAAATATTGAACTCGTTTATTACGATATAAAAAAGGATTTATCAATGCAGTAAAGCTAATAAATGAAAGTACAATACAGTTTTCATCAAACATTATCGATATTCACGATTTCGCACGTTGCGAATGCATGGAATTGTTTCACAAATAATTCGGTCGTTGTTAAGAGCAGATTCTTCGCATATCTAAACATGAGCACTGCGGGAAGGTTTACAACAATGTCTAGGGGATATGATGAATAAACAACAGATGTTGCCGTCACCACGAGGACGGAACTCGAAGGGCATGCCTAAATATTCAATACGCAGGTAGGTAATATATTTACATATTACAAGGATACGCTCTTTGTTGTTTTTATATTTATATACAACGGATCGGATCATACTTTTCTTTTACCCAACGATATCTGATGTTCGATATTTAAATAACAAATACAACATTTTTGACGTGTTTAATAATTAATTATTATTCATAGATTTAGTCGCAAATACATCAAAGGGATATTCATAAGCGGCAATGAAAAACAGTTTCAGTAATACATCGCTTCATTGGAATAATCAGGCGATTTATTAACTCACAGCGACCTTATATAATATATTAAATTAATTTAATTCAATTCAATTAAATAATGATTATAATTATAATATTAGTAGTAATGAGTAATTAAATTTAAAACGTCTTAAAAATTGCCCAAATGTATGCGTCAAATGAAACTTAACTGAGAATGCGATGGGTCTACCTTGGAGCATATATATATGTGACGAATTAATAAGCTCTTTTTTAATACAGCTAAAACGAATGCAATGACGTAACATATTTCTATTCCAAATAGCAAAGCAATATTAAAAATTCAATATAGGCTAGAATTCCAGAATAAACTACACCGTGCTAATTGGATTAAGGCATATGGGAACTTATATGAAGGGCAATCAAAACATCGAGGAGCCCCATCTTTCAATATTGCACTCGAAACCCTCCACTGCGTATTGTGAAATGTGAACCGTTATTTAACGAATGTTTGTGAAAATATTAAAGATCTTATGTGCCATTTAATGAATTTGAAGTTCTAAACAACAAAAGGTATATTTATGTGTATTTTTTGAAAGGTTCTTATTGTTTTGTATAAAATTATTAAATAAATAAGTATTATATTTAGTCATACAATATATATATATGTGTACGCCAATTCTTCCATTCTTAGCAAGATCAAATAAAACACCGCCATGCATATAGATCCGCCTTCAAGCAAATAAAACAACAACATACAAAATCAGATTAAAGTCCGTATACGACTTGGTGAAAAAATAATTTATTATATGTACATACTTACATACACTAGTTCTAGTGTAATGTTACTGATATACCCAATTGTGGCGTCGTAGACATAATACATTTAAATCAAAATTTATCGTAGTGTACTCGTCAGAACGAATTATTGTTGGACTTTGCAGGAAATTGTTCAGATATCTTGAACCAACGAATCAGAAACTGGTATGCGAATGGAAGTCGATGCCTAAGAGCTAATCTGATAGTTAGGTACAGGGAAGCGTGCTACAAAATACTTAACCGCATTACAAATGTAAAGCCTAACTTCTCCGCTATAAAACCCTCTAACTATCGTCATTTGCCAACGAATTCTAAAATTTCGCTGCGCCTAAAATTTATAGTTTATTCTTCAAATGTAACTAAATTATTTTGTTCTATTACAATCATCGCAATAAGTCAATGAAAATGATTTTGATAAAATAACTAAATAGTATATTAGTCCAATTAAGATAAATCCGGACAAAGGCATTAAATAAAAACAACGGTAGTTTAGGTTTTGGTAATTACTTGAAAAGGGACTTTCAGTCAGACATTTTTATTCTCAATTGTATATTTCACTTAATCACTAATCTTCAAAATAAAAATTCCTGATTCAGGACACTGACGTTGCTTGACATGACAAGCAATAAAATACATTTCTTTACATGATATATGCAACATTATGACTAAACCAAAAATAAATATTGAATTGGGTGTACAACAATAAAACAAGAATTACAACAATTTTCCCTCTGACAGGAACTTATAAAAATTCAACCGGCACGGCGGGTTCTTGGCATTGTCAGTTCTCATTCCGGTGCCCTGATAAGACGCGGCTCCAAATGGAAAACCATTTGTGCGGAGTGGCCCCCGGGTCCGTGCTCTCAGTGCTTTAATAAGATCTCTCCGTCCATCCCTTTACCACTAACATGATATACTACTTTTTCCTTGATATGGGTGGAACAGCTTTTACAAACAATTCATACATTAGTATCGTTCTATTTTATGCAGTAGTATTTTATTAATTAGGTAAAACAGATATAACTCATTATATAATTACAAGAGTCTAATTAAATTATTAATTTGAAATCATATCATTATTACCAGTAATTATGGTGTCTTATTTATTAGAACCAGTCTGTATTTGCTGTGTATTATTGTATGTGTGTGTGTGTGCTTCTATAAACAAAAACTATAGTAATGCCTTTGTCTCGTTGTCATTTAACTTAATCAATAACTTTAACACCACTCTCTCTATTTATAATAAGTTATGTGTACTTACTACTGTACTTACTAACACCAAGAAACGAAATAACTCCTTTTAGAACACTTCATTTATATTAATATTCTGCTTCGTAAGTCCGAACGACAAACACCGGAACCAGTATAATATTAAACCGTTATTACTAATCTGTAGAATGCCTCGTTAAGCTGACAAGACAGATTTCTTTAGCTTTCCATTAAATATCCTTCGCTCGAAGTCAGCGCCAGCTAATAAGCATTCAAGCGGTCTTCATTAAGCCACAGTAGGAAGGGAGATATCGATTTTCAGCAGCTCTAATAAAGGTAAATTCTCCGCAAAACGCTCAGAATTCCAAAAGAAGCCCCACTAACGCAGTCTCTTTGTCCGTGCGCCCTCAATTAATACAGGGTGCCATCGGGATCTCTTTGAACCTATAAAGCTATATTCCTCGATTTATATTTCATTTGCTTTTAAACCGAGTTCGAAAAATATGGTTCATATCACGCAAACGTTCTACGTTCGTTATACCATTTTCAAGAGCTGCCGGTTTCTCTGGCTGCGCTTAAATTCAATTCACTCGGATAGTTGGAGTGGTGTATTTATTTAGAAATATATACGGTGCAGGTTGCCAAAGTAACAGAAATTCTCTATATTTCATTGGAGCGCCCGTGCACGCTATTGGCTTTCAGAGCTCCTAAAGAACTTATAGAGCTTTAGAAAAATGAGTTTTCTTTAACCAATTTGCAATCCGCCTTTTTTCCGATTCATTTACCTTTACAAACTTGGAACTTGCCAGACCGTAATATACTTTAGCTCAGTTTTCTGTTCGGCACTTACCGTGCACGAATACACGGAATGATGAAGCGACGTCAATTAAAAATTAAAATTTTGTACCCTCACCGCATATGTCATCAAAATTCTCGCAAGCTCTATGTTACTTAGTACTACGTAGTTATATCTTTGGCCTAAATTGACTTTGTTAAGAAAAAAACTTGAATCAATTCGGATATAGGTTAGATAAATAATAAGCCGGGGTCTTACGTAACGGGAAAATTCTAAAAGAAATATCATTTCGAATATACCCCCACGAATCTGTTTCTAAATAATAAATTATCATGTATTTGATGTAGCATATATACATGTTATATATTTATGTAAGGAAATTGAAATAAAATATGTTTTTTGATGCGCAAAATCACGTTCCCACACGCTGACGCCGTGCACGTCCAACGGCAAATGGCGCGAAAAATTGTACACTTTGATTCACTTCGGGTCCTGTGAGGATATTTCTTTTGTCTACCCGAGACACTCCGACAAAATTGTTCATATTCAAGATTATGTTGTACCTTATGTCCATTTCGTAAGGTTTGCAAGGAATTATTTTAGTAATAAAATATAAATTTTATATATAACTATTTTTATTTTACGAATGCCAATTATATCTGTAAATAAAAAAAATACAAAAATTTTTAATTATCAATAAGGTATCGGTAAAAAGTCCTTGAAAAACTATTTATATTTAATCAATTTACGAAGTTGTTTTGAGAAGTATATATTTGATCCCAAAAGTATGCTTAAAATTCCAGATCAACGGACTCGGTGTAATTGTTTTAAATAATGAATTACCAAGACTTATCCCACAAAATACCTACTAATGGTGACGTTTAAAAAAAGCTAGTAAGAAACAAATACAAAATGCAAATGCGATAACTCAAATTTAAATAACAGCGCCATCATTCACGAAGCGTCCGTAGAAAGTCCAGTGATTTGCCGATTGAAATTCCATAGAATAGCTAATAGAAATCCCCATTCGCCAATCTAGACTTGCCCACTACCGTATAAATCCTAGGACACCCAAGGGGCGGCTGACTGGAAATATATGGCTTTTGATTTTCCAATTAGGTAAAGTTGGAACTCATATTGCCGTGGTTGGAATAAATTTGAATCTTACAGTTACGTTAAAAGTATTAAGGGATATAAACTTCAGGATTATGAATTGCGGTCAAGAATAATGATTACATAATTTGTTAAATTGTATTAATTGACAATATTTATTTACAAAATCAACAAACTGAATAATATGTTAAATTGTCATAACGATCTTTTTTTTCTTTAATTTTTTTGATACTGTTTTTAAGTCTTGAGCGTCACCCTCATCAAAACAGATCACATGCGACGTTTAATATTGACGTTTTTTTTGAGAAAGTTATGAAAATTATGCACGTGACGTGGTATTATTCGTCTTAAGTCCACAGACAATACAATTACTTTGTCTTGTCCTCATTTAACTATACCTGTACTACATCGCCATCTAGGGGCGAAATACAACAGATCAAAACCTCGATGAAAAAATACGCACATATGTACCAACCTTTATGGTAATCGATCAAACAGCGCTCAAGTCTATTAATCGCAAACAGTTAAATCTACATCTATTTTTACATGTAAAACAATAATCACAACGATTATTTAAAACGGCACAATTGTTTCAACGTTTTAATAATATAAAAGAATCCTTAGTGTAACAGCGTTTTTATTGTATTGACATTTTTTTTATTATACAATACAATTTATTTACTCCAAGTAAATACAATAATTCCTTATACGTTTCGATTCTTTTGTAATAAATTAACAGTAAAAATAAATTTACAAACGGGGTTATATTTATTGTTCTAAAAGGTAAGAAATAAACTTTGAAATAATTATATATTATTTATTAATAATTTTATATTATATAAGAGCTTCTCGCGATAATTATTGTCGCGATATGTCTTGAGACAAGTATAAATATAAATTCGTATATATATTTTTGTAAAAAATAAACAGAATTATCTCACAACAAAATTTCGTGTGAATGAAATAATCATTTACTGTCTATACTGTCAACCGTTGAGGAATAGTATTCTGAAACCAATCCTGGATATAGTTTCTTTTTTTTTTTAAATAATGCGTTATCATTGGAACTAATACAACATGTTTAGATGTCAGCACCGTAAGATAAATAGAAATATTTCGAAATCACTTTGCTTAATTTGTTCTAAACAAAATTGCTGAATAAATAAATAAGCTTTTAATTTTAAACATTTTCACTTTAAGTATTTTCTAATTTTTATAGGTTATAAAAACTTAGCCTATAAAACCATTTAAGATATTAAAATTATATTTCACACCCTTAACAAGAATCGGCACTCGCTATTTAAATTTATTAAGTATAATTTAAATTTTTATTAACTATACTTACACTAAAATCGAATTAATTTTATTTTTTTAATAGTTGAGTATTATCGAATTTTAAAAGAAAGAAGAAGAAAGTTTATTTCTGTAAAAACTTTTTGAGGTGATTATCGTTGTGATTTAATTTACATTTCATAGCCTCTATAACTGGCAACCCTACAAATAAATGTCTTAAAGTTGTCAGGAAATCAAGAGTGTTCAGCTCTTAACAAACTTAACGAAACTAATCAAGATATCTTCTATAGATACGAACATCAAAATGAGGTTCGAGCCTTCCAGACCTTTTGAGCTATTGTTAAAAGTACTTCAGGACTCAAAGAGTAGATAGTAGTAGATCTAAATCAGAGACTTTAAAACACATAAACATGAATACATTAATCTTTATCAATATCAACAATGTATATTGTACCTTACACTTAAGTACTCAATCCGCCTCTATTTGGCAACCGATACTTTTTTATTTTTCTTTAGAACTTTTTGAAAATATAACCTTAAATATTTTCGTTAGTATTAGTGTTTTAAGCAGTTAATAGAAATAACTATGGTCGAATTTCGACCACGGTTATTATTAAATTCTAAATAAGACACTACAACGATATAAAAAATCAAAAATATATTATCTTGAAAAGTTATTAAAAGTAAATTGCCTGTATAAAATATAACCATTTTAAAAGATATCAAAAGATCATCAATCACTATATACCTTATGTACATCTAAAATTATTGGTTTTGAAAATTTTAATTAAATCCCAGTCGGCTGCGCTTAACGGTCATTTCATGCAAATTTCAGGCACGCGGAGCGGGAGCGCCATCAATAAAGCCATTAATAAACCTTTCTCCACGATTTGCGAAACATAATTTCGAGTGATGATCCTTCATTACTCATAAAAATATTTATTTAACACAAGTTGTGCCTCACGACTTTGTTTGCGGTAATTAACTTTCTAGGCATTGGTAACTGATATTAATATTAAATTAGGTACTAGATTTTATGATAGGTATAGTTAGACGGTCGGCCAAATGAGTCACCTGATGGTAAGTGGTCACCACCGCCCATAGACATTGGAGCTGTAAGAAATCCATATTTGGAAACTAAGATTTTATGTCTCTTGTCTGGCTTGCCTTTCAAATCAGAACATACTAACTAAAAAATACTAACTATTGATGTTTGGTGGAAATTCTATGAGTGGGTAATATCTACCCCAGCGAGCCTGCAAAAAGCCCTACCATCAAGTAAAGTAAGTTAGTAGCTACTCGGCGCGGTTCCACCCACGTTAAACGTGACTGCTCTGTCCCTGTTTGTCGTAGCGTGATGTTAAATATTCTATTGCTTTCCCCATTAATTGGGCTTTCAAAGACAAAACGATTTAATTAAAAAAAAAACAACCATTCAGTTGTATTACGTAAATAGGTATAGATTATTGAAGCATAAAGTTCATCTACTTCGCCTTTTACCTTGACGCATAAACTTTAAACCTCAAGCTGAAATACATTGTAAAAAAATATACCACCACTGAATTTTCATGTACTTAATTTGTGTTTATAATTCATCTCGTGCTCGGCGGTGAAGGAAAACACCGTGAGGAAACCTGCATGTGTCTTATTTCAACGAAATTCTGCCACATGTGTATTCCACCAACCCGCATTGGAGCAGCGTGGTGGAATATGCTCCAAAACTTCTCCTCAAAGGGAGAGGAGGTCGTAGCCCAGCAGTGAGAAATTTACAGGCTGTTAATGTAAGCGGTGAGTTAGTGAATTGATGGTGAAGAGTAACTACTGAATTTCTTGCGGGTTCTCCTCAATAGAATCTACATTCCAAGTAGTTGCGTTAGATTTTATCGGTTTCTCGTAACATGGCATCAAAGATGCGTATAAAAGCCTAGTTGAGTAATACATATTTTTATTTTAATACTAAACAGCGAACAGCAGACGAAACTGAGTTAGTCTTATATTCATCTTTGTTAAGCTTTATCATGACTCCATGACACAATTAGATAACAAGAAGAAAAAAACAACCGGTGACAAGTATCTCGGTATTTAAATTAAAATTAAAAACACTTACAAATAAAATTAGAACATTAAAAATAGTTTATTGTTAATCTAGGTATATTTTATTTGTTTTCTTCAACAGTAATACTGCCTGACTTTACATTACTATTAATGGCGCCACGTAACTGGTTAAGCTCACGACACATTTAAAATAATAGAATTTCATTAATTGATTATGACTTCGCATGCCCACAGTAAATATTTTAACTCAGTAGGGCTTGAGTGTAGAAAATAACTTGACTATGAAATGTATTTTATTCTTACTTTACAGAAATCGATTTATGAATGTGTAAAATTATAATTCTATAATTATGCATAAAATTGAGTATCTTATGCATAATTTAGATAATATCTATATTTTTTTAACCCAAACTTAAATGAAAAAATTATAATGACAAAATAAACAGTGACGTATAAATGAAAAAATTAAAAGTTTTTTTTTTTTTTTTATCTTGGTATGTATTTAACTTACAAGGAGTTCGGTTCTGTGGTAGAATTTCTCAAATACTTTTAGCTTTTCGAATTCATTAGTTTAAGTCTAATTTAAAAAAAACATTGATTAACAAAGCGTAACACTCGATAAAAGATTATATAGATGATAAAAAGCGTGCAGTTAGCATTTGTTTATTTCCAACAAGATAAAGAATAATTCTATTGCATTTAATTACTAATCAGTTTATCTCCAGTACTTCTCAGTAGAATATCAATTTCGAACCGGTAGTAACTTAAATTTGAAATTAATCTTGTAAAACAATTCAAAACTGCTCAGTGAGAGACTTTATTAAATTTATATAAAATGAATTAAATGTAAGTTATTATATCCAATAAATTCTGATCACCTCATATGTAATCATCCAATTAATATTAAAACTACATTAATCCCACATCAATGGATTAAGATAGGTTAGACCCTTAATTAATTACACTGCGCTGTATCAGTGATATCGATAATTCGTATTATAGGCTACAGTGGTGTATTTAATATAATAAATACGTTCGTTGGAATATATATGTAATAGAATCACCGAAGCCGTATTTCAGTTAAAAACTCGATAGTAAAATTTAAACATTCGATTTAGTTTTATAATAAATGAAGCGCAGATTTTAATATTGTTTTGTTATTTATTTTTTGTATTAAATATTAGAATTATCTATGTTACTATAGTATGTTCAAGAATACTATTAGTATATGTATGTAACCTACATATTTTAAGTCGATCAAAATTTAATAGATATTTTACTAAACATAATATACTCTGCACAGTATGCACGTGTGTTATTTTTATTGGTACCATTCGCTCACTAGTGAATCTGTAGTTAAGTCAATAGTTTAAATAGTGAGTGAACTTGTGTAATTACAGGCTCACAGTACATATTTCTTACAGGGCCCGTGTTGTTAGGTGCTTGGGTTTACTCGTCAACCTGCCTAAAATAAAATGATTGATATGTGATTAAATCTATACACTTTTTTTATCATTGGTACACACTGACCATACATATTGGTGCCATATGAAATTTTATCTTATAGGTATATTCTTTATTCAAGTAGGCTCATAACAACACTTTTGAATCGTCATGTTACGGTGTTAAATTAATTGTCAAGCTACCACCGGTGCGGAAAGTAGATTCTACCGAGAAGAACCAACAAGAAACTCAGTTTTTTTTTTGAATGAGCATTAAATTTTTTAATAGGCCAAGATAAAAATTACTGTGGAATCTTATTATAGAAACTAGATGTTATTAGTTTACCTTTCCTCCTCGCGTCTATACAATGATCGTCACCGTTTCTCTAAAAGAAGATCTGAATATTATTTTAAAAATATTGTGAAGCAACTGTAAGTATAGCCAGCTCAACAAAAACATCCCGAAGGGAGTCTCGAGCAAGATTACAAACAGTACGAAGTATTTCTGCTTTATAGAAGAATATATGATAGAGAGGGTTGCCTACCACCAAGTTAAACACTTAGTTCAACTATTCTAAAGTCTTATATATTAATAGCGTAAGCCGATTTTGTGATTATTAGACGGTGTGTAGCTCATTTGGCTATCGTCTCATTTTGAAGAGCTCCAGCTGTAGATGTGCAGAAAAATAAAGAGGATTCTTGATTATTTGGATACTAAATACTTAAAATTTAACAAAGAATTAATTTTAGAAATATTGGCCGGAAAAAATGGAAAATCGTAAACAAAATTAAAGTAAATTGAGATCAACAAACTCCAAATTTAACTGAACTAATGTATACTATTAGAAATTAAAAATTTTCTTTTAAATAAAGGTTTCATCATTTTGGATGATGTAAATGAGTGACTTGCACTTTACAGTGGAATGAAATCAAAACAAAACCTGTCATGGTTTTCGAAAATCCTAAAAATTATTTTGAATAAACGCGAAGTTTTGCGGGAGACCGACTAGTATATTATAATTGATTATAAACTTGATATTTTTATTACATTGACTATTATTGCATATATACATAAACAGTTAAAGGTGGTCGGAGTTTTATGTAACAATGATGTGCCAAAAAGCCAGAAGTATCATTGTCAATTCACGGAAGGCGTTTGCTACGTGGCTGGTCCCACGTCTTATTGTAAATTGCATTTCTCCTCCAAATCCGCTTACTACATATTCCCTGATATATCGACAAAGTATTTTGTTCTTAATAAATCGTCATAAATTGTATCATCGGTCACTTTTCATTTCGTTTACCATTGACTGATGTTTACTAGTTTGAATGTAAATATCTTAAGCTATATCATACAAAAAGTCTTTAATTAGTAATATATGTCACTCAATACAAGATTATGTATATATCAATACTAATATTATAAATGCGAAAGTAACTCTGTATGTCTGTTGCTCTAACCACTAAGCCGAATTAGATGAAATTTTTATAAAGCAAGCTTGAACTCCAAGTGTTCTAGGACTAATACCGACCAACCCCTAAAACGTTAGTATTTGATGATTTTCCAGCGGAATATAAAAATATATTTTATTAACTTTATATATATTTCATTTAATTGGTGAAAAAGAGTATCTAAATCTAGGGATTTTCTGAACCTTCTTGTTAGAACCTATATTCCGAACCGACGACATCTTTACGTTGAGTATAAATAATAAATAAGCTTGTAAAATATAGAGTCGATAGTAAATTAATTCATGTCGATCAATGAATTTAACTAATCTTCAATAATTTATTAGCTATCTGTATGTGCTTTGATTTTTTTATTTTGTTGCCTAACGTGTATTTCTATTGTTCTCAGGGTTGTCACCATTCGTGCGGCACTGGCAACCGGCGGGCTACGAGCCGGTGACGCGGCATCGCCGACGGAGATCTTTGCCTCTTCCCCCGCCCACCACCACACTACGCCTCTTCTTCACAGCTCACAATAAGTAAGTTATTATTTTATTTATATTATATATATATTCTACCATAAAGTACATTCGTAACTGTATCGTTCGTATTCGTCTGTAAATGACCCATTGCTTTTATAAAAACCATGATTGACCCTTGCTTGGCAGGGGTCAAACTGGCCTGTCCGCTAGAAGATAAGTTTTAGAGCTCAATACTTCCCGCTTCACCAATGCTGGTAAATTGGTAGATAAAATTTCATCCGAAAAGTTTCCTTCATTGTTTTTCTTTATGGAGCGCTCTACTAATAAACTCAGGCCTTAGCTTTGGCCGAGCAATCTTCGGTTAAGATTTACGTGTTATAATTACTGGTCTATCTACTATTCTCTTTACGAAACTTTTTTTTTATTTCATTGCGGACAAGCATATGGGCCACCTGATGGTAAGTGGTCACCACCGCCCATAGACAAAGGCGCTCTAAGAAATATTAACCATTCCTTACATCAACTATGCGCCACCAACCTTGGGAACTAAGATGTTATGTCCCTTGTGCCTGTGATTACACTGGCTCACTCACCCTTCTAACCGGAACACAACAATACAGAGTACTGTTATTTGGCGGTAGAATATCTGATGAGTGGGTGGTACCTACCCAGACGGGCTTGCACAAAGCCCTACCACCAAGTAAACTATAAAAAGTTTTAATAGACATAAAGATATATTCATATTATGAAATATTAATTATTTTCCAAATCAATTAATTTCTCGTAATATTGATATTCATTGGTGAAAGCTAATACGCTTGCAATTTTTTGGTTTCCATTATAATTATATGACCACAAAACGCTGTGTTTAGAATAACAGTTAAAAATTAACAAGTTATTTCCATACACTTAAAATAATAACTTTGCTTTGTTTTTTTTTTAATAATATAATCCCGTGCAATCCAATTTGTACCGAAAGTAAATAGAACTGGATCTCCAAAATCAATCGGATCTGATCAGTATCGATAAAAATAAATTTTGATACAATGCTGACACGCACCACAGAGCAATTTTAATTAAAAAATCTATTTTTTAAACTAGCAATACAAATAATATTTATAACTGTCACCTGTCAAACGAATTAAGACTAAGAGGTATTTGCGAACACTGAAAATATAAATAGCACTTATTTCAACCTTCTTATTATATATGAGATTTCTCATAAATGTATTTTATCTCTAAAATATATTAAATAGTTTTACATAATTGATATCTGAAGTTTTACCACACCATATGTATGATTAGTTTTTGTTGTTATAATAATAAATAGGTAAAAGGCGCTGTTTATATTTACATAGGATGAACGTTTAGGTCTTTACTAAATAAAAAAAAATAAAATAAGTACGTTATTTTTATAAAGTGTATTTATTTTTTTATAAATAGAACCCATAAAATTATAAAATAATTTTATTCCGATTGGCTAGACTAACGTAGTATGATAAACACACACACACTCACACATAATCAGATACACGCACAAGCACAAGCGATAATTTTGATAGATGCTCTTAAACAAAAACTCGATTACCTCCGTATTCCGTATTTCGAAGAGGCAATACATTAATGAGGTACATACCTCGTGTATACAATTCATAAAGTCAAAGATAAACATCGCCCTTCTTCGAATGTCCGCGCATCAATTCCATTACCGATGGGAACGATAATTATTGTGTAGACACGTTGCGTGACTCGTCAATATACAATAGTTTATCTGTATCGGGTTGCTACTTTTATAGCTCGGTACTGTATTCCCATTAAACACGAACAATATACTTAATACTTATCCCCATTCTAATATAAATTTCCAAAGTTACATTGTTGTCATGTAATATATAACTTACATAAACCATACGATTCATTGTTTTTTTTTAAATATATAATGCCATAGACACAAACCAGATAGAGTTGATAATGAAATTAAATATAAAAAGTAAAACCTCTATTATTATTGGTTTATTAAAAACCATAAATAAAATTTTCAGAACATACTTACTAAAACATTTACTTGTAATTTTAGACCATATTGATCTAAGTATAAATTAGTTAGTGTTCCTTTGTCGTACGTCGAAGTACAAACCAGAGACAAATATCATATTTTCTAATAATTTTAGTAGAATTTCTGAATATTCGTAACCTTGATAAATATTAACTGAGGACCTTTATGCCTTATTAATACAAATATCGACAAAACGCTTACACACTGTTCGGTTTAAAATTAATAATATTTATCTGAGTGTAGGTATGTAGAGAGAGGTGATTACGATTCACGCATGAATAATGAACCAATTATATGAACATTAACTACCTCTAGTGATCCTATGTAAACGAAAGCATAACCTATAATATTATATATGTGTAGAACGCCTACAACATACACGCGTGGTACACAATACGGGCCTAACATATAATTATATTGATTTAATTTATACGAATTGCGACCTTCGCTCGGCGTAAATTAAATTATAACAATCTATTTTAAAATTAATAAGTATATTATGACTTAATCTACTTCACGATGGTACAATGGTTAAACATATAGATCTCAACCGCAGATATCGGGTTTAAATCCGGGTTAGCATAATTGAGCTTTCCTTTGCTTACGTTGTGTTTAATATTCATCTCGTACTCAGAGTTAAAGGAATACATCGTAATGCAACCTGCATGTGTCGTGTGAATTGCATATGCGTATCCACCGCCTTGAAGATAGCCTTTACGGCGAAAAGAAGAGAAGACCTTAACCAAACATTAATGAGATATTACTTTACTATATATTTCAATCATATTGGTTATTATATTCAATTGCAATCAGTAAGTTTTTCCAACCATGATTGGAACAAACATGCATGATTGGAACAAACCTCCGATTTTTGAAAACACATATTTATATGATTTCATCATAAGAAATAATGTTGAATCGAGTTTGAATAAAATTGATTGACGACATGCGTCTATGCATATGTATGTATAAACAAAAGCAGAAATCATTTAAAAAACGAAATTGAACTCCGGGACTCCGAACATATGGTTCATGTGTTTTAGCCACTGTGCCATCGCGACTCTTATTATTCACATCAGCTTTCAATTAAACATACATTCAATAAAAGCAAATACTTTAGATTTTAACGTGAAAATGTTGTACATCCGAACGGTGCAAATGCATGCCTCATTAGCTGCGCCGGATAAAAAACCCAATTGGCTGAAACGAAAGTTCTCCTACCAAGTTTCTGTGAAAGGGAAAAGGAAAAACAATAATTTCTTTTTTATTCGTCGAGCAAACCACGCCGTGTCTAACAAATCGAAGATATCCAGACTAATCCATTTGCAGAAGTAGCCGCAGCGGCGACCCTCCATTCCCTTAATTAAAGCGTTCCGAATCGAACGTCGATGTTCCGTGCCCTTTATACCGTACATCGAAAATAGATCGTTTAAAAGTAACGTTTTATCTTTTTTCTACGAGTTATCACGAGGGATCGGTCGCTGGCTTTATTTTTGTCTGTGCATGATTTGTTGCGCCGTCGATGTTACCTAATTCTACTTCAGAATTATTCGTCGTCGAAAATTTCTGATTTTACAATTAAAATCCCAATAGTAAGTCCTCTACTGTTAAATCAATTGCGTAATCCAAGGATCAAAATCAAAACTACCATTAAACCTTCAGAAACTTTTTATATATTTTTTATATCTTGGCATAGGTAATTCATAACAATTTTAAGTTTTAATTTTATAATATAGATACATGCACATCATATTGAAATGTAATAATAATAATATTAAATCACATCTTAACCAGACTTCGGCAACAGAGACTAATACGGTATGCAGATAAATGCATCTGTACCAAGAGACGATACACCACTACTAAGACAGTAAGGGAACCTGGTAGGACGGTATCCGTCGCGTGCGAAGACGGTGCAGATCCAGAACTAATGTCTTTACATGCTTTCTAAGATATTCACTTGTTTAGGGCTTATTGCATTGTTAGCTTCTAAGTTCCGTGCTGCCTAGTAAGCTGAATAGGCTCTATCCGGGATAAGATTCAAAACCTACAGATCTGCCGTATAAGCTAGACAATAGGCCAACGAGGCAATTGATGTCTACAGCATGCCTACGTTTTTTGATTGATAAAAAATAAATTAAAACAATTGAATGAATTGATATGTTCATTCCATTATTTCATGCTGTAATTCTAATCATTAATTGCATATGACAATATCAAACCATTTTGATTCATCATGTCATGTAATCGTCGTCGTCAAGACTTTGAGGATGACTCTTGGAATGTTGAACTCATATATTAAGTTTCATTAAAATTCACCCTGTGGCTTTCATTGGTTTTTGTCTGCAACAATATATCAACTTGAAAAAAATATATTCACGTAGAGTATTTACGTAGAATACGAAAATATAAAAACAATTATATTCGAAATACAAAAATAGGTCAATGTAAGTACAATAACATCGAGGATGTCAGGAATTGATTCATAACCAAGTCAGATATTCTGACCTACTTCGGACAATAAAGTCAAATTGTTCTTTATTATCAATCAGATATGAAGTGCTCAATTTCTATTCGTTAGTATTGAGGCTAACAATAACTTCAGCACGATAAAAACAAACGAAAAAAGACGAAGTACCGAATGTATCTCTCTGAAAATTGTATTCATAAAAAGATTATTTGATTTTTTTTAAACATAATAACTGACTTTATAAAACTGGCTGAATGTATCGCTTCAAATAAAAACTTGGTTCAATACCATTTAAATGGTAATGGAAATACTGTACTGTACTGTATCAATACAAAAAAAAATCACCAGAATCGGTTCAAAAACATAATAGTTATACCCGAATATACAAATAATGATTGCTATAGGTATTGATTTCCTATACAATTTTTGTATACTGTAAACTATAAGTATAGATTCAACATAAATTTAAAAAAATACTTAATCTTACTTGAATTCTATTAACATTTAATTTCAGTTCTTAAACTAATATCTAACCTGATAATAAAAGGTGCTTAGATTTTCTCTACAGACCCAAATCAAAAATTAATGTCACGAAATTTTAATTGAAGTTGAGTAAAGAAAAAGATAGATTACCTTTGAAAAAATTAAAGTCGAAAAAGGCATTTTGGAGGTTCCATAGTTAGGACAATGTTACGTATAAAACAAAAAGTATTTATATATATTTATTAAAAAAAAACGCATAACAAAACATTAATGTACCTAAGGTAAAACAATTTAGAGCAACGTTTTAAATCAACTCGTGCAACATTGTTTTATACTTTTTACTATAAAAATATCGAAGTAACTACGCAACCGTGTTAAAATATTGAACCCATTTAATAGCAGTAAAGCTATTAGAGCAACAACTCTGTTGCATTAGTGGAGTTACATCGACGGTCGTGGATTAGCCATTCTTCCGAACAATTTGGCTGAGTGCAACGTTTTAGCTTTCTGTTTGCATTGTTTCCACAACAGATTACAGTCTAACGATTATTATTAGGTAAATAAATGTTTACCCGCACAATTTTATGTGTGTAATTTGCGTAAACGGTGAATTGGCCCGGGTTCAACGACTATTGTACATACTAAACATCGCACACTTATAGTTTGCGTAACTATTCATTATGTGATTTAACTTACTTTTTGCTCATTCGCTCAAAATTCACTAAACATTTTATTTTAATAACTATTTGTTGAGCAGGCTATTGTTGACGTTTTATACATTGATTTAAAAGTATACGTTAATTATATTTATTTATTCTACTGTTTAGTTTTAATTGTTTTTTTAATCAATAACATTGTCATTAGCAGCCACTGCTGGGCTAAGGCCTCCTCTCCCTTTAAGAAGGTTTGGAGCATATTCCACCACGCTGCTCCAATGCGGGGTGGTGGAATACACATATGGCAGAATTTCGTTGAAATTATATACATGCAAGTTTCCTCACGATGATTTCCGTCACCGCCGAGCACGAGATGAATTATAAACACAAATTTAAGTACATGAAAATTCAGTGGTGCCTGCCTGGGTTATGCCTGCCTGCCAATAACATATTTAGATTAAAATTCATAAGTGTGAAGACTAAAATTAAAGAATAATTAATAATTAAATTGGATATAATAAATTTACTACAGCATGTTAGTGGTGGTAACTACTGTTGTCATGTACATGACATTGTCATGGCCGATCTTCTCGGCAGATAATCACCATACATTACGAACTGGTAGGAGCTTCGAATTAAATTCAATTCTAAAACATTACGATTCAAAAGTACTTTAATGAGCCTACTTGAACAAAGAACATTTAGATTTTGAATAACTACAATCATTCTAATTATGTCAATGATATTCATTTGTGGTAATGAGAAACTAATACCGTAAATAGAGATGATCAGTTCTGAATTCAAACTATCAATACGCAATCGATCAAAGCATTCAACAATTTATTCAACAAACGTTCCTGGTTTTACAAAGTTGTAACGCTGGCTTGTAGGTGTCAGCCGCAATCTTTAAGGTCAATTATACGAAGGTTCAAGAGGATATGATAATGATTGTAATTTGAAATAGGAAACTTTTTAACACTGTGGAATAACTACCAAATTATCTCTCTAATACTTTTTACCAAACCTATATTTATATGATACCGTAATTTCAATTAAGTGATTCAATTAAAGTTTGAAAGTGGCACCGGTAACCAAGAAACTATCTGGAAACTGGCTGTATGGGCATGTTATACGGAGGAATGAGGACCATGTTGTAAGAAGGGTTTTGAGAAGTAGGGGACGACCCAAGAAACGATGAATGAATTGTGTGAAACACGATATGGTTAGAAAGAATGTTACTTGAGAGATGACGTCTGACAGAGAAGTATGGAAGAAGAAGTCATGCTGCGCCGACCCCAAGTAAAATTTGGGATTAGGGCAGGAGGATGATGACCGTAATTTCAATTAAGGTCAGTTTATCGTTTATGTATCGACACAATTATGCAGACATGACTGTATTTGTATAACACAACACGATGAGCTCATATTACCCTGAACCATATTACCCTGACGGACACTATGGAAGAAATTAATTGGAATAAAATATGTCCCAGGACATGGATTAAAATATATAAAGAGAAAGTTATCACACAAAGTTTCCGACTCAACAAATTCAATGTTTCTGTCCTGGAGCAAAGTGCTCGACTCTTTAATAAAATCCTTCAGACTTTTACATCAGACAGTTTACACGGTCAAAAATTCATGCGATGTAGAACACTTGTATGGCAAAATTGTTTTAAAATCATATTTAAATAGTTATATTTATTTATTAATCTCGACAGATTGATAGTATACATGAAACTTAATTGAAGACCGCGAGTTCAATTGTGCGCACGTATCACTGAGTTTTCACTAAATAGTTCTTATAATTTAAAAGGAAAATGTCGTGATGATAATAGCAAGTTATATTTTAATATAATCCTGACAAGTGTATTCTGCCAAGTTGAACTGTAGAATTTTGATGGAAAATAAAATAAAAAACCAAAACTTTGAAAAAAAAAAACACCTTTTCCCCCAAAATAGATTAAATAGTAAAAAAAATGTTGCGTTCATTACAAGGAAAATAGATTAAAATAAATTAACAATACAATCTAATAACAACAAATCAGAAATTTGACGTGTAATAAAACAAAACTAGAAGAACATGAATGTGGTCAGGGAATTGACAGTTCCCAAACATTGTCCTAGTTCTGGTCGCATCGTATTAGTGTAAGTGTAAGCCAACTTTAATTGTGTTTCCGTTTGCGGCCAAAATGTTGGACCCTGCCGAAACTCTTAACAATATCAGTGTCGGAATTTCGCTCAACTGAAGGTTAATCCCTGAGATCTAGGGGCGAAGTTTTCGTGACAAATTGTAAAAATATTTCGCAGGAATAACAGAGTTTACGGAAGACGAAAGTGCTGCGAAGTTTTACAGAGTTTTGGTGTCGGTTACATGATAATACTGTCCCTTGCCATATGCGGTTGTCCTCTGGAAATGTACGGCTAGGTATCGCGTAACAATTGTTATATTTGTTTTAATATTATATTTCATAATAAGTATTCAAATGAAACCCTTCGAGTTGTATTGCACATCATGGGCGGGCTTACTGTATGTACATTAAACCTATACTTTTTTACAGAATCTATTTAATTTACTTAAAATTCATAATAGTTTCACAATTAAGATTACAAAGCGAACACAATAAAATACTACGTAACATAACAAATCCAATAAAATCGTTCTCATTTCTTAACGAAGAGTTTCTTAACGAAGTTAAAGATTCTTCTGCAAAGTCTCGACGTAGATCTGTAAAGATCAAGAAGAAAGATCTTTTTATAAAAATATAAAGACTATTTGCTTAGTTGTGTAATTAATAGAGTGAAAAAGTCATTTAAAAATGAACATAAGGTATGCAAATAATTCTAAAATGATACCGAAGGCTTTCAGAGCCATGTGGCAGGTCTCTTATGAAATGGCCTCAATATTGCCTTTAAAAAGCCAGGATAGCGGTCCCGGGACGAGCTGAAAGCTCGGCTTGTTACCAGAAATGAGTAATGGCTTCGGGAAATTGCGTTCCCTAATAACTTCTTTTCCGAGTTTCCAGTGTTGAGCCACCCAAATAAGGACGGACGGGCAAATGTTGGCCGACTTCCTAATAAAAGTTCGTAATTTATGCTGTCACTTTGTTTTGATTTAAAGACTAGAATTAATCATTGTCACGCTTGATAGACGGCCATATTAAGAGAGAATAGCTCATTTATGATTAGAAAACACAAGCTTCACCCGTGATCTATTCAAAATGTGATCTTTAAAACGTCACATAAAATTATACATTGACAATGTATTTGAACTAAACTATTTTAGCGTTTGTAACTTAAATATTTAAATATATAGTTTTATAAAATAACTGCTATATTATGTGAACTAGTTTGCCCGGTGGGTTTTTTCATCCGCAATATCTCAAGGACCATCCTACCTTGTTCAAATCTTAGAGTTGTTAGGAGTTGCTCTAGATACGTATGCTATGTTCTTTTGTTATTTTATACCTGTCGTATTGATATTTCTATAAACGTAAAAAAAAAAACACTAAACTAACAACTTGATTTTATTTGCAAATAGAAATATCAATAAATTTCCATGTTTTCGCTATTATCCCAATTTATCTTAGATCATCTAAATTATAAATTTCACGCTCCTTAAACCACTAGTTTAAGTTGTACTGTCCATCGATCACTTTTAAAGTTTAAGTAAGTAGATTTATCAATAAATGCAATAGTCGGACAGCAATCTTCGACTTTAGTTAACTTATAATTATAAACTAAAACAATGAAAGTACCCGTTTATATTATATTTAAAATATTCATAAATCAAAAATAGCGTATTGTTCTGGTCCTAGATTAAATGATGAAGTGTTTAGTCTCCCATTTCAAAAGATATTTTGCCTTTTTTTGTTTATATTTTATTATATTTTATTGCACACGTAAACAGTTGAAATAAAAGATAAAGAAAAAATTGCGTGCTGTGGATTTTTAATCAGTTACAAAGTTCTCTCACAGACAGCCTTTAGTGAAAGATAATTACAGTTTTACAGATTAATAGAAAAATTAAAATACAACTTATTTGCAATATGTATATGCACATTGCAAAGGCAATCTATACTAATAATAATAAAATGTCATCAGAATCATCAGGATCAAAATTAGGAAAAATAACATTCTTTGTCTCACTAATACAATATGCTCTTGATTGCCAACTGGCTACTAATCTCTCTCAAGCGAGGTGTAAGATCTCAACGCAAGATAAAAGTAAGCTAAGATTAAATAACGCAAAAGTGTTAATTTAGCAGAGTCGCTCCATCATCTCTGGCTAATAAGAAAAGTAAAGTAAATCCGCAGCATTAATCTTGTTACTTGTCTCTGCGAGGCCGAATAACTTCCTAGCTGAACTCGTCTTATTAATATTTATCAAACTCCAGGTGAATATAGGCAGATATTACTCGCGTGGCAGTCAAATGTTCTGGTAATTAATAGGAAAATTGAATTAGTCATAACTCGGTTATCAGACAATAAGATACTGCCAATTCAAACAAGCTAATTAATTCTGATGGGATAGACTGTTCCCCTTATTTCTGCTCGAATGCTGTAATAACAATTGCTAGCATCTTTACTCGTGTATTTTATTGATTTTAACTCAATTATCGACGGTACATTCCACTCCTCGGTAGTATTCTCAAAACTTTCCTCTAAGCGAACAACTAGAAACTAGAATAAGTTTTGAGATTTATAGGAGCACTTAATATTGTTTTTACACATCTAGCCGCGATTCTATCCCTTCTTGGGTTTTATTCAACCACTGTTTATGTACATGGAAAGTCTTCCACGACTACCTGAAAATCTAGTGGATACCTCAAGTCCAAAAAGGTCAAAGTCCTATAGTTTCTCTTTGGGCTTTAAGTTTATATATAACTTGGTACTTTGTGAGAATAAAAATAAGATTTTACACAATACATAAAACATGAATATGTAATTTAAATTCTAACTAAACAATGCTTGTCGTATACTTCATATCTTTTATATTAAAATAATAAATTCAAAATAGCAAAACGTGTTCGGCCATTTAAATTTAATAAACCGAAAACGATTGAAATTAATCTTATTTAGTTGTTTTGGGTTTATACTTTAAGATAAATACTGAACGGAAGATACAATTTATATCCGCCATCCCTTAAACATGAATGCCACCCTGACTTATAGATAGATAGATATATCTTAAAACTGTCTCTTCTGACATTCTGGTAATCTAGAAATATTTTATACAAAGTTTCTGTTTGTTTATTATAATTTTCACAAATTTCATTTAAAAATTGGTACGTGGTGGTGGTAACGAATATAACATATAAAACGTAGCGAAAAAGAACTTACCCGTCGTATTCGCGTCGTTTAGGAAATTCGCGGTATAGATATTTATCCAATACCTTTTTCATATTTATACCAAGCGCGTAAGCCCAATGCTTTCTCTAATATAATATTACAAATATATTTTTATCTCTTTTAATAATCTACAACATTTCTCTCTTGAAAGTAATGTTTATCATGTTGTGAAAGCTTCATTCAAATTAGTGCATACATGTACAATGTCTCGACTTCTATCACAGTGCCTGTGTACACCTCAGGTATTCAATATCGATTTTCTGACGTATTACCAAACATAAATATGTATCTAAATATTTAATATGAAATGATCTTACAAAATAATATGAATTGAATATATTCCAACATATATTATTGCATATAATATATTGCACGTCATATTTCGCAATTCAAAAGAATATTTTATTCCAAGTTTTACCAATATTCAACAACAGTTTGAATGTAGTTTGTATAAAATTACTACCAAGTTCGATACGGACAATATTTAGTTCAACAATAGGAGAAAAATTTATTTTCCACGTTCCAACACAATGTATCATGAACTCCGAGAGGGCTCCTATAGGAGATTCACAAGTCACAAGTTTTCCTATAACGAAGTTAGAACAAACAAGTGGGGACTGGTGGTAACGTCATTACATGGTGCTCGTTAGTGGCGCTTCTGATCTCGTCCAATCCACTTCATTCGCCTCGATTGTGAACATTTTATTGTGTTACGAGCACCGTCTGCAGCTCCCGACCATCCGCTTCGCATGCAAACATAAAAATGTACGAATGAAAAGTTTTTACTCAAATAGTTATATCCTTTTTTTAAGTTTCATATTTACAACAATTAATATTTTAAAACATACATTTTCAACAGTAGCCTGTAGTAACTTCGCTAAATATAGATCATCAGAGCAGAGGCATCCGCCCTAAGGCGAAGGCTTGGGGTTTTTGCCGATTAATGGATATACACTTGGAAGAATCCTACCGATGTTTTCTTTCACAGCCGAGCACGAGTTTAATAATAAACTGATGGTCCTCGTCAAGCTTCGAAACTGTAGTCAACGGTTAAGATTCACGTATTCCATTCTGGGCGATTAATAATGTGTTTTGTTCATACATATATATTTTTAAATATGAAGACACAATGTATTTATTTACCAAAACACATTTTCACACTCTTACTGAAGTAAGTTTCCAGTGTTATCGCGCAGTCGTGGGTCATGTATGTAGGTACTGGTTTATAATTCAGTGCATGCAGAGAGCTATTCTTCTAGTACTTAGGAATATGTTTTAAAGTAGACAAATTACTTTTAGATAATCGTTTATTTCAATTAATAGTCTAGTGGAATACACTCTAAACTTACTCAAAAAGTGATGAGGCTTTTGGTTATATAAAGACGGTTACTTTACTGTAGTTATCAAACGAAATGCGTGCGAAATTATGATAATCCAAAAACATGCTTCGTAAAACTGTATCATTTTAGGAATCCAAATCGAAGTATTAATCAAACATTAACGAAAACAGTTTGTGAGTGCAATTCACATAGAATTTAAACTTAGATTCAGATTATTTTTTTGTCTTTTTGTCGTGACGAATTTTTGTTTCTTCGTTTTTCAAATCACAACGATCCTAAAGAAGTTTCACTTTTAAAAAAACGTATGTAGCAGATATCGCAGTACTGTAAATTCAATAAAAATTCTCACAGTGTAGACACGGTGTAACAACAATATATCACCCGGACGTATAACACTGATATACCGCCAGCACGTGAGTACTTTATGATACTGTCTCTTTACTTAGCTCACTTTTTACACACGACTCAAACTTACCTCATGAATAAAATTAGACACCGTTTAACTATAATAAGGATTTTGTTCATTTTACAGTCATTCAAACAAAAATCATTGATTTTATATACTTAATAAAATTGACTTGTCAAGTTCATAATTTGATATTTCTCTTGATTAGAATCAGTTCAAAGTAGGAGAAAAACTAACAAGCAAAGCCTATTCGTAGTACTTACTATCTATAGAACCAGCTTTTTAATAGCAGATGTCCTACCCACTAATTAGACATCGTAACTGTGGTACAGTGCTATATTTTATATATGCATATATTCGTGTGTGAACCATTGTAAATTCATACAACAAACGCTGAAGCTTATATCTCACAGTTAGCTGACAATTAGATATGTACACTTACCTCAAACTTCCGAAACGCTGATCAAAGTTAAATTAACTAATTTGAATTCAAGCTCAATGATCATTGGTCGTTGCAATCGATGACGAAATAGGTGCCCAATGAGCGTTCAGTATTTAGTCAGATTTACTAATCGGTCTTTAATATGAATTACTATTGGTCATTGGCAGCCGATGACGATACGAATAGGTGACCAATGAGCATTGCTTAATTATTAGATTAACTAAAAATTCTAACTGGGGTTTTAAGTTCAGAAACTTTTGCTTAAAGTTACAGTCGCGACCGTCGCAAAGATATTGCACTTATCAATAGACAAATCATTCATAGAACATCAGTTGTATTGTACCCGGGTATTTTATTTATATTGGAAGTGTGTATTTTTTTATTCAATGGACAATTTTGATAAATTTTATACTGCTAACGAGTAATTAGTAACCGAAGATATACTATTTGCATAAAAAACCTCGGGACCCCTAAAATGTAATTCATTCTATTTATCTTATTAAAACAATTCTGTATTAATTAAAAAGACAAAACTATTAAGAACCATTTCTTCGATAAATATAGTTTATTTTTATTTACATAATATGTCTTTTGTAAGTTATACTTTTTAATCTGTCAGCACAACGACGAATACTATATAACTTATTTTGACATAATAATTATGACAAGACAAAATAAAGCAATACTGAAATGTAAGAAATGTCTCGAATACTGTAATCTGTGTTTGCATTTAATACATTTCCATTGGTGATTTGTCAATGGCAACGTCTTATATGGTATGATTAAAAATAATAAACCAGGAATAAGTCTATGCCCCTTAACAGCATTAGAAAGTAGGTGTTAAAATACGGGGCAGCGGTGTAGCTCCGATAAATCAAGTTATTCCTATATAACACTGATATAGTACCAGAACGTGGGCACTTTACGGCCCGAGTTTCTAAGTTTTATACACACTAAGTTTTCTTGTTAAATGACTGCGAGAATGCCTTTTGAACCTTGAAGTATGTTATCGAGTAAAGTTATCGGTATACGATTTTGATTAAACTTTTCCAAACTTATTTCTTAAGGATCAGTGTTCGTTTACTGAACTCCTACACCGGGTATAGATAGAACTGAAAAATAGTACACACAACTAAAACCCAGCACAAAGTCATCTGTGTATATACACTAGTTGTCATGGCGATCGGTTAAATGATAAAAGTTGTGGTGCTACATCTAAAATTGCCATCTAATCGGAAGTCACTACAAAGAGAAACCTTCTCCCTGAAAATACATACATATACGCCTACTTTTACAGTGTTCGGTCAAATTGTGTCAAACTATACAAAACACAAACAGATATACATATTTTTTATATATAACTTTAACTAACGCACTGAAACGATGTATTTATATATATAATTATTCTTTTTAATGTTAATGGTGACTTATTTGTATTTCGGCCAAATACATATATATTTTGAAAAGAAATACTTTTTATTTAAAGCTTAATTTAATTAACAGAAAAATTCAGTGTTGCGAATTTACATACATTTGTATTTCAAATGTTTTACGTAAAAACCTTATACCAGAAGTTTATCTTCTATGAGTGTCACAAGTACCGACTATAACATGTAGAACGCGTACGTCAAGTGCGTGCAGCACTTAGCGCGGTTAGTATAATATACATTTTTTTAATAAAGTTATCTCGCTTGCTTCAGGGAGTTTCGACTAGTGCTGCAGCCAGACCCGAGCTCCGTTTTCGCGGAGGGCGTGCAGTTCCACTCCTCGGCCGGACCCATAGACTACAACACCGCCCATGTCTACTCAGGGAAGTTAGAAGGTAATCAATTCACAAAACTAATAAAAATCGAGATCTTGTGTAAGTGTTAATTTTATGCTGCAATCTATATAATAAAGATTTCCTACGGGTCGATTTAACCGCCATTCTCGAGGGAAACAAGCCAACTACGTAGGATATAAAGTATTGCACAATAGTGTGCACAAACACAGGTGAACTCTCTATTCCTTCATTGTCATAATCGAATGAGGCGCGAGATCCGATACGACTAAGTACGAAATAGTTCAGGATTTTATTAATAAAATAATAATATATTTATAAGAAATTAATTAAGAATTATACAATTTAATAACAGATCATTGATTTAATTTAGTTTTATTGTCAGTTTTAATTAAATCGAGTTAACCAAATCAACGGAATGAAAGCAAAGAGCGCCGGAACTTCTATTGACACGTCAATTTATTCACACAAATATAATTAACGAAGTTAAATAGTGTACATACTCTTTGATTAACTTTAGTAGTAGTCGTCAAACCTATTTTAAGTTCTTATCTATCATTACATTGATATTAATATATTTTTTTAATATTTAACTGTGCCGCAATTTCATCCGCATTATATATTATAAAACAAGTATACACATAAACATTTACAACCAATGCCTATTTCATATCAAAGATTACTACAATTTCTTTAAAAAAAATCAACCGGTGCATTTGTTTGTAAGATTGTTTTACGGCTGGATTCGACTTAATCCTTATCATTTTTAAGTGAACTTGTAATGCCTACGGATAATAATCTATGAACAACCCACGATAAATCACACCCAAACAATTTCAAAACCGAATATCAGTTTCTTAAATTATTTCTGAGTTCAAACATAAAACGGTAAAATACTTAGTATTCGTTTAAAAAATCACTAACTAATGGTTTTTTTTATGATATTGGGAGGCGGACGAGCAAATGGGTCACCTGATGGTAAGTGGTCACCACCGCCCATAAACCAATATCACCAATCCGCCACCAACCTTGGGAACTAAGATGTTACGATCTCCCTTGCGCCTGTAGTTACACTGGCTCACTCACCCCTCAAACCGGAACACAACATTACTGAGTACTGCTGTTTGACGGTAGAATATCTGATGAGTGGGTGGTACCTACCCAGACGGGCTTGCACAAAGCCCTACCACCAAGTGAATACTTATTATCTTCTGCAAAACATCACTAAAAAGCAAGAAGATAAAGATTGCACGTGTAGAAGTATAGATTTTATTTATGTCTCTGATCGTCAATTTCACGTATTATTCCTTGAATGGTTATGTATTATTCATGACACGGCATATTACCCCAATTTACAGTTTGATTAGAATGTATTCGTATGTGTTGATTACTTGATTAGATGCATGTGGCATTTACGTCTCCGTGTAATTAAACATGATTTATGACAAACTAGCGACCCGCCCTGGCTTGGCACGGGTGCAATGCTGATACTAAATATACTACAGAATGTTTTACAACGTTCACAGCTTTATTGTGATTAGACAATACAAACCGCTATGTCCCTGCATTTTAAATCTGTAACTTCTTCGAAAATATTAATTTAAATTACATGCTGTAAAGAGCCAAATTGATCTATATTAAATGCACAATGTATTTAAGGTACTAATTGGATAAGGATTAATGCTGTATTGCTTCAAATCACTTCGAAAATAAGTCATTATTTCTCGTAAAAAGTAAAGGATAAAAAACGGTTAATGTGGGTTATCCCTAAGAGATAGATATCGCGGACTTTTTTTTAAGACATTTTTAAGGTGTACAGTACTGTAGTACATTAATTTGATCTATCACGTGTAAGCGCAAAAATGTGTTTATTTACGTCATCACTTTAGAAACCTCTAAAATAATCAGTGTTCCTCTACTATATTGTGCATGTATTATACATATAAACCTTCATCTTGAAAAAAATCACATCAAAATCTGTTGTATAATTTTAAGGATCTAAGCATACATATGGACAGACAGCGGTAAGCGATTTTGTTTTATACTATAGAATGGTTTAGCATCATGATTCACATCCAGTCGAATAAATAACAGACATTCAGGTGATTTTGGGCGTACAATTTCCGATGTATAATATTATTATCATTGAATTTACAAATGTAATAAATAATACAAATATTAACACAACAATTGATTATCCTTGCAGTATTACAGTAATAACATATACATAAATACATACATATATACATACATACACAATAGTGTATAGACCATATAACTGATAAATAAATATAAAGCTACATGTATAATGAAAAAAACATAGTTCACCCAGACGGAGCTAAAAGATTCATTTAATATTTTTGTGAAATAGACGTACATAACGTTTAAAATAAAATAACGGGAATCTTTTTATTTCTCACACTTAACATACAATGTCTATTTAAATTTCACGTCTCTATAATGTGAAGTTTATTTAACCACACTGTTGTGTTGCAAGTAAAACATAATCAAATAAGCGCAGGATGAACGATCGTAAAAACCTTATTAAAACATAAAAAACACTCATATAATAAAAACTTTTAAACCTTATTAATAACTCAATTTTAATTATTAATGAAACTTAATTGTATTCAAAATAATAATGACAGTTAGGTAATACCGTCTTCTAATAATAAATTTAAAAATATATTTTTCTAAATTCTATATATTAACAACAGTCAAATGACATTCGTCCCAAAATATTCCTTGTTTTCGGAGAGCATACAATAATCTGTTATAATTAACTTCAAACGACTCCTTAAATCTTACCCTTCCATATTTCGGGTCTGTCAAGATAATAAATTAGGACGAGAAGAAACTTCAGTATTCTGTACCAAACTTAATAAAACGAAATTACGAGGTGCGACCCATCTGGTACATTCGAGACAAAGTGAATTTTGATGAAATTAGTTCACAAGTTTAATGGAGTATGCTTCTTGAGAGTTTGACTTAACTTGTCTTCAACAACACACAACTCATTTAAATATTGATACATATTACAATTAAACAGCCTCCTGTATGCGTCAAGTCGTACTTTTCGCCGTTGCGTATGTTTCGCTGAAGTTTAATAAAAGTTGTTGTAAATGCCTGTAATGTATTACACTGCACTGGCCTAATATTGTCGATTCTTTTTAAGTTTATTTTCTCTTTTTTTATTTCATTATGTAACAATAAAAAGTTTACAATTTAGTCGCTGTGTTGTTGTTGTATTGCTCATTCCTCTTACTTACTAGTTAGCTGTTTAAGATGCATAGATTAATTAACTATCACACTATTATGTCTATTCCAACCACAAGAGGACAAAAGCCTTATATTGAATTGGACATTTGACAGCGAATTGACGCGATATCATTGGTCGAGAGCTTGATTAGTATATGATATAAATATGGATTTGCCAAAAATGGCATTTTGAACGTTGATGAAAATTATTTCGGAAGTTTGGTAGTAAAATTAAAGTGGACATAAGTAGTTAAATATAATAGTGTTGTATTATAAATATATCGCTAGTTTGCTAATAGCTGAGCTATTAGCAAATGGCATGAAATACGTAAATCCAAGATTTGTTTATTTTTATTCCTGGAATATATATAGATCTATTCATCAACAAAGGCGCCAGCAATAATAATTAATTTAACAAATATAAATATATAAATATATATATATATATATATGTATATTGCTGTCTTTAACCTTGGGTGTCTTACGCACACAAGATATCTTGTGAGCACTTATGATAGACTTCAATAATGATCTTGCGATTCTAAGAAATTATCGATGTCTTTTAATTTTATCAAAATCAAAGTATTTTTATTATTATAAACCATGAAAGACCGGACAGAGTAATGAATAAGGTCGTATTTATAACAAAGTCATAAGTATAATTTTGCGAATTAGGTACATATCAAATAAAATTAAAAATAATCAATCGATATTCCTTTTAAATTGCAATTGCCATATTATTTTGATTTTATTTAAATCGTTAAAATAATAATAATAATATAATTTGCAAACTATATTCGTATTTAAGGTCTCTTTAATTGTATTAAGTAAAGAAACACGATCTCACTGCTTAAACAGTGAGTAAAATAGTATTACACTATCTTTTATCAATAAAATAAATGTAAAGGAAGGCGAGGGCGAGTTGTAATTAAGGTTATTTATGAGCGGTTTTCATCCCTCCCACTACGACTGCAAGTTGTGATTTTAATTCATTGAGATTCCGGAGCTCTTTGCACCTCGAATTAGTTTGCATAAAATATACTCATACATTTATTTATACGTTTCTACTAACTTGTGATTTAAACACTATTTATAACATTAATAAACACTATTTATAAATTCAATTAAAAACATATTTTTATTAAAATATTACTGATGATTGCTAATTATACATTATTATCTTTCAGATGACGATTCTTCTCATGTCTATGGTGTGATAACCGCTGATGGTCTATTTGATGGAACAATATGGACATCTAGTGAAGAGTATTATATAGAACCTCTTTCCCGGTACAATATTGACCATCCCTCTATGCACAGTGTCATATATAGAAGATCAGACGTTGAGCATCCATATGCTAATAGCGACGTTACGCACTGTGCCTCTCATCTACTCCACGTCAAAGGCAAACTTGGATATCAAGGGGAACTGCTTAACTTTACTGATCAAGTAACCGTTAAGGAAGTACCTTTTAATAATAACTCCGATGATTTACATAGCGAAATAAACAGAAGAAAGAAGCGATGGCTTCCTGAAGACGAAATGCAAGACGACGAGCCAAAGAAGAATCCCGAACTACCTTTAGACTTAGACGTCCCCTACACCAGTAATAGTGATCCATTCGATAAGTTTAGTACGAGAAAACCAAAAACCAAAATTGATAAAAGTAACCTCATTACTAAAGTGCGACTCGATTCAGAAGAGTCGAGACCGAAGCCAAAGACGCACGTTGAAGTGATTAAAACCAAGGCAGGTGTTGTGACGGTTAGCAAAGACATAGTTAAGAAGGAACCGGTTGGGTACACTATACTCTCAGCGAATGCAAGCGATGACGGCAGACATGTGAACAAGAGAGCGACTGTAGATCCGAGAAAAACTACATGCTTGGTTTATTTACAAGCCGATCATATGTTTTATCAGAGATATGGATCCGAAGAGGCTTGTATAGAAGTTATGACGCGACATGTGCAAAAAGTCAACGCTATTTATAAAGTAACAGGTACTTATTTATTTATTTACTTGAGTTAAACAATAACTAGTTCAGTATCATTAACACAATTTATTTTCTAACACCAAAATAATCGAACCTCGTTTCCTTTCAGATTTTAATCAAGATGGAAAACCTGATAATATAACATTTATGATTAAAAGGATTAAGGTTCACACGCTAGACGCACTGAAAGATCCAGCCTACAGATTTCCTAACAACTATGGCGTAGAAAAGTATTTAGAACTTTTTTCAGGTAATTTCAATAAAATTATAGCTTTTATTTTGCTAATAGCATTGCGGACCATTTCTATTTTTAATTTATATGCAATTAACTTTTATGACTTACAACATTAATTTTAGTAATGTTGAAACAATGAAGTCAAATAAGTTTTATTTGAAAATAGAATTATTTATTAAATGTCATATATACTTAGTTATTTAAAAAAATATCAAAATCGTTTTGTTTATTTTTTTTTTCAGAGGAAGACTACGATGCTTTCTGCCTAGCGTACATGTTTACGTATCGTGACTTCGAGATGGGCACGTTGGGCCTCGCGTGGACGGGTGACTTAAAAAACGCTGGAGGTGTCTGTGAGAAGAATGGCGTAAGTAATTTTTGAACACTTATTTATTTTATTTTCTTGAGCCTTTATTTTGTTTTGATAGACAGAATTTGTCTTAAATTCTATTTTTTTTAATTCCTTCCAAACAATACCGAAAATAAACACAATGAATATAAACTATTGCTAAATAAATTGTCCTGTAAATATCAAATTCATGCATATCAAGCTTATGAAACAATTAACATTTGTGTTTAATTAATTGATGAACAGCACTACCGCGGCAGTATGAAATCGCTGAACACCGGCATCGTCACGCTGCTAAACTACGGCAAGCACGTGCCGCCTGCCGTGTCGCACGTCACGCTCGCGCACGAGATCGGACACAACTTCGGATCTCCGGTATATAGTTTAAGAAGTTTTGTTTTATTTTATCGTTCTCTCAAATTCCGCAAGTGCTTTTTCAACTAGATCTATTCAACTGATTGAGCTTTAAAATGTTAGATACGATGGTGACAATACATTAAATTTTAATTAAACAATACATAGTTTTTAAGATATATTTTTTTTAATAATTCAACTTTGATGTCTAATTTTAGCCCAACTTACAAAAGAGTATCTGTGTAATGGACTATAACAACATTTCGTATATTTCAGCACGACCCAGAAATGTGCACACCATTCGGCGAAGACGGTAATTACATAATGTTTGCACGAGCGACGAGCGGCGATCGCAAGAACAACAACAAATTCTCACCTTGCTCTCTCCGCGCTATCGACCCCGTTCTAAACAACAAGGCGCGATCGCCGAAAGGGTGCTTCACGGGTATGCTTCTGAAACTTCACTATATCATTTATTACATTTCACCACCCCATTGAATGTCGTCACAGGAATGAACACACATATTATTTGAATCTATTCAGAATTAGAAAACAACCATTTTCTTTTTATTTGGTTATTTTTAATAATAAAATGTAATCTAATGTATATCTCAATGATTTAATAAGTAATTCGACGTTCCAGAACCTCAGCCGGCGATCTGCGGCAACGGCGTGGTGGAGGAGGGCGAGGAGTGCGACTGCGGCTGGGCGTCCGAGTGCACGGACGTGTGTTGCCGCCCGCAGGCCGTGCGCCCGCACTACAAGCCCTGCACGCTCACCGAGCACAGCGTGTGCAGTCCCAGCCAGGTACGGTCGACCGAAATGCGGAATGGTTTCCTGTCAAACCCTTCATCATTAAGACCTACTCGTTTCGTCAAGAATAATTAAATTATTGGCGACAATAGATTGACGTCTGACAATTTGCAGTTTGAAAGATATTAGTTGTAGTTTACTACAGTCTTTTACTACGGTTAGGTTATCAACCAAATCAATACCTACAACAATAATTGCACTTAAGCGTTAGAAAGTGTAACTGATAACCTTTATATTAGAAAAAAACGTAATACCTTTCACTGGTTAAGGGTAAAGGATAACGGCACAGACTTTAAAAAATTAAAATGATAACAGTGTTGCTAATTGCTAGCGTCAGAACCCAAATGTTCTAACTATATCTCCGCTCGGTCCAGGGCCCATGCTGCACGGCGTCGTGCACGCTGAAGTTCGGCGACAAGTGCCGCTCCGACAACGGCTGCCGCGACGCCGCGCACTGCGACGGCAAGCGCGCCGCCTGCCCCGCCAGCCGCCACAAGCCCAACCGCACGCGCTGCGACAAGGAGCTCGTCTGCTTCATGGGGGTGAGTCTTGACTTAGGTGACAGGTCTTCCGTTACAGGCCGATCGAATCGATTTACGACTAAATTTCTCACAAAAAAAAAGGTCGGCTTAAGTTTATAATACATAAAAAATAAAGAATACTAGTGTTAAGTCTGTAGTCTAAGCGATCGTAAAACCGACGTGTATCGGTTGTAGGAGTGCACCGGGTCGATCTGCCTCGCGTACGGCTTGGAGTCGTGCCAGTGCGCGCCGCGCAAGGACGACCCGCGCTCGGCGTGCGAGCTGTGCTGCCGCAAGCCGGGCGGCGCCTGCGTGTCCTCGTTCCACTGGAACACCGCGCCCTTCGACGTGCCCGACATGTATGCGAAGCCCGGCACGCCATGTAACGACTATAATGGGTAAGTTGTTAAAAGAAGATTTGGAAAAAGAAGAACAGTTATGAATTCTCAAATTTACTGATATTCTAGGCGCATAACACATTATATATATAACAAAAGGTTTTATTTCTTAGATAAAAAAAAAATATATTTTTTTAAGAAAAAGTTTACTATCACTATTTTGAACTGTTGCATAAAATAATGTAACGTACTATCAGCGCTGTATAAAACAAAGTCGCTTCTTGTCTTGTCTGTATACTTAGATCTTTTAAACTACGCAACGGATTTTAATGCAGCTTTCATCAATAAACAACGATTCAATATGGATTTTTATAGTATGTGTAATATATGCATATTATAGTATATGTGTGTGTGTGTGTGCGTGTGTGTGTGTGTGCGTGTGTGTGTGTGTGTGTATGTGTGTGTGTGTGTGTGGGGGGGGGGTGTGTGTGTGTGTGTGTGTGTGTGTGTGTGTGTGTAGAGTAGTAGAGAAAAATCAAGAAAATTAACTTTGCAAGCCGAAATAAATGAGAATTTTTCTTTTTATTCTTTGAACTTAAAAGTTGTATACATATAAACATTAATATTGTAGCCGTGTAAAGCCGGGAGAAGCTAGTTTAATATAAATTATGCACAGTAAAAGAAAATAAATAAGAAAGAAAAATGTTCAGAACATTGGGCTTTACATTCAAAGTAATCCATATTCCGTGTCCAGGTACTGCGACGTGTTCCAGCGCTGCCGAGAGGTGGACCCGTCGGGCCCGCTGGCCACGCTCCGCAAGCTGCTGCTGTCCGACGAGAGCATCGCCGGCTTCAAGCGCTGGGTGCTGCGCCACTGGTACGCGGTGCTGCTCATCCTGCTCGCTGTCATTGCTCTGCTGGTCAGTCGCCAAGTCGTTTTATTCTCAACTCAAATATTTTATTATTCACAAAAACATTTAAGGCATCGAGCTTCAAGGTGATGAATGTGAATGAATGAATGAATTTATAAAATTAAAAATAAAATTAATTATGTTAGAATAACAGTATTTAGAATATTTATACGAAATTATATTATTATTATATTATATTAAGTTGACGTATTTTTTTTGATGTATGATTTTATGACGTGTATTATTTATTTTGGTTTTAATTTGTTTTTCCTTCAGCGATCCTGCAGAGTTCTTGACGCCGCAATAGATATCAACGATAAAAATTAAAATACATATTTTAGTTTCCCTTATTTAGTTTAGAAGGTATATGTTCGTGTAATACATAATTGTATGCTAGAACAATTTGAGCGATAAACATTTAAAACATTTTAACAAAAAACTCAAGGTAAACCTTTACAAATAATAACAGGTGCAATATAATTTTACCAAATAAATAAATCATTTTTAAAATGGCAAACTGTATACCGCTAGCAACTTTGTGATATATTTTTGTTGTGTTTATTTTTTGTTTTCGACCATCACTAGATAACCTTTACCTGTAACATGCTTGGGAATGATTCATACTTAGAAATATCGTATTTGTCTGTACTAAAATCATACATTTCTCATTTGTATTTTATTAAAAGAAACTAATTGTTCTCGAAAACCCTTACAAATTAGGATAGTTTTGTGTGTGTGTACGCTCGAGTGTGGTAAAGTTTGTCGATCTGTGTATATGTACCGATGATAATGGCTATATTTTTTCTTCGTTTAAATGTTACAGAAACGTAACAAAACTTTGATTAAATATTAATAATAAATCCCTCTTATTGCTATACAAAAGTAACGTAGTAAGTAGACGACAAATTACCAGTTCCCTTACACCTTATGTTACTGTAATTTCAGGTGGCTAGCACCCGCTTCTTCGGCCGCCATGCAAAGAAAATCAAATCAGTCACAATCATTCATTCATCGACCACTGAAACCGTCCGCTTGCCAGATGCCGCTGATCAAGGTCTTATCGTCCACACTGCCGTCAGGTAAAAACTATTTTAAATACTCACGAATCTGAAAATGACAAAAGAGTACACTGACAATACGTTTCACAATTTTACGTATTTTCAGATCTAAACTACCTCTGAAGAAGAAAGTCGCTCTGCGAACTCGTGCTTATCGTAATAAGAAGGACACAAAGCAAGGCGATAAAGCGTCTCCTTCACATAATTTGAAAAAGAGGGTAAGACAAAATTGCTTATTTCTTCTTCAAATGAAAAATGAAATTTTTATAACTTTTGAATATATTATTAACTTTTTAATCCGTACAGTTTTAGGATTGGCAAATACAAATGTATATATTTTTATTTTATTTTCAGAAGCCAGTCAATCAACCGAAGTTGGATGAACCACATAAAGTGGCGAAGGAAAGCACAGCAGTTGTAACAAATACTGAGGGCAAATCTCCAAAACACGTAATTTTATCAAAACATAAAAACAAAGTTAAGAAACGTAAAGTAAAAGTTAAGAAAGAAACAATCGATTATAGTTCCTTGCAAAAACATTCCGCGTCTACCCCGCCCAAGGACACGGAGGCTTTGACTAAAGTACAGAAGTGGCTTCTCAGTTCCCCCCAGCCCACTGTCATCCCTAAATCTAAGTCCATACCTCTAGGTCTCACGGAGAGAACACACAGACCGGCACCGAAGGGTACCAGGAAAACTAGACCGTCCAAAAGCGCATCTAATCTGCTCTCTGGTGAAAAAACCAGGTTACAGGTTGTTTTTAAACCTCCCTTTAGATTCAGTGTTAAAATTTGTAAGAGTGACAAAACAAAAGTGGTGCTCGACAAATCTTCTAAGCCCGACGTAGATAGAAAACAGCACGACGTCTTGCCTCAACTGACTTGCCCAGTGGATGGTGCGAAACATAGTTCTAAGACACCCAAGCATTCTCAGTCTGTAAGTAATATTGACAATAATAGTTTACCTAAAACTGAACCGGCAAATCAAGAAAGTGGTTGTCATGGTTACGAAAATCTCCTGCCACGGAGCGCTAGTGACTGTAAGTTAGGGAAAAAATTACCCGATTCAAAAATTCGTACCGGTCATAAAAAGAGTAACTCTGTGGGTCAGAAACGCGAAACGACAGAGAGTCGACAGAATCTAATATCTCACGAGGACTTCGACAACACTCACGTTTACGAGAACGTCCTTGCGACCCAAGACTCTTTCGTTCCGAAGAGTTGTAGTATGCCACGAAGACAAACCACGAGCGGTATCTCGAGGCAAAGCAGCTACGGACATCTACCTAGAGCTCAAATTCGTCCACAGAGACATAGCACGAATAACATAAGCCGGTCTAGGAACAACAGCACCAACGAATCTGAGCACTTCTACAACATAATAGAAACTCTCAGGAGAGACAACTCGGGCAACGCGAATACCTGTCGAACCAACACGAGCAGCTCCTCGGGGAGCAGTCGCGAGGGAGTCGCGAAGATCTCGAGTAAATCGTCGCGTCAGAACAGCTTAATCGACAAACCCTCACGCTCAAATCTCGCAAACGCGCCCTCGTCGTCGAAATCGTTGAGGCAACTCGGCGACGTCGAACTCGAGAAATCGCAGCCTATAGACAATAATTCAAGGGGCTTCCAACTGGTGGTGGGGAAGGACAGACTGAAGCGGCAGCTGAGCGACAACGAGCTGAGTCGGTCGCGGCTGCAGCTGGCGATGCCGATGTCGGCGGGCGCCGAGCCGCGCCAGCCGTTCTGCTGGGCCCGCCAGCGCGCCACCTACACGTTCGGCGAGCTCAAGAACACCGTCCCCAACTCGACGGACGCGGCCGCCGGCGACGGCGTTCACATCTCACCGGAAGATTTTCTGAAAATTATCGACAACTAGTCGGCTCTCGGTCGGGACTCTAGGGTTAGTCGTTTTCGTTGGCGAGTTATGATTAATCGATGTGTATATTATGAGATATTCGCAGGTCTCCTGGCGGCCGATGTAAATATTGTAATGTGCTTCTATTATTAGGAATAAAATGCGCCACTGAAACAGGCCATTGCTCAGTTCTGACGATGGAACGTCACCGAAAACACCAGTTTTATTTGGCTTTCGACATATATACTACGAAATAAGTCTCCATATACAGAGTATCGAATATCTATTAACATTGAGCGGGCTTATTATTATGTGTTACTAAAGTTAATGTAAAAAAGTAAGTCACTTTACTGATTTATATATTATGATGTATTAATTTCCTGCTAGAATTGAAAAGGGTAAACAAAAACTTTTTATACAAAATAAATGATTTAGCTATAAGTTGATTATTATAATTTTGCTGGCAATGGTTTAGTTTCACTGAACGATCTCTATAAATGAATCTCTATTTTTTCTACATACTATGTACCTATTGTACAAATTTACTCATACTTATGTAAAGTGTTCATATATATTATATATATATTTATTTTATTACGTGAAATATGTATTCTTTTACGCAATAAAAATGTCCATTATTATTTAAAATAAGCTTTTATCGATGAAATTGCGACATACAATAATAATCATTTTATTGTTTTATGTGCTTAGTACAATGTTAATTTTTTTTTTCTAATAGCTGTCAATTAATATGTCAATCTGTTAAAATTAATAAATGTCTATAAAAAGTACTCTGCACTAATATTCCTCCAAATTAATAACATATTTTAAAGTTCGTCTCAAAATACTTTTTAACAAAACAGTATTCTAAAGATTTATAATAATATTAAATATTAAATAAAGTCATACAAGCGATTCTTATTTTAAATTGATAAAATACAATAAAATAATTTTAAACAATAATATTATTATTACATAACAAAATATATTTTTAAATATATTTTTTGTTTCTTAATCGATAGAATTCTGTTTTGATTAAAACTAAGAAATTATGTCACGATAAATATAAGAGATTTAAATAAACTTTTTTGACATAATCATATTTTTCTATAAATATTCGAATCCACTAACAATATTATCTCTCCAAGTGAACGAACTCAACAGCCGTTATTCATAATTTGTTCTGTAATATCTGGGATGGAAAAAAGTTTTATGTGTCTGCGTATTATAATGACAATATAACGATACATATAGATATTCTAATTATTAATAAATGTGTAAATTCATTGTTATTGTTATTATCGTTTAGGTACAAAGCGATTTTGTTGTTCTTTTCCGCCTGATTTTTGTATAAACGTATAATTTTATACGATTAGAAGATATAGGCTTTTCATAATAATTATTAGTGCCAACATTATTTTAACTATTAATGTTTTTAATATGATATAATAACATTTAAATTTAAAAATTTAAAACAGACTGTTAAAAACATTGTATAAATTTTTTAAGTACAATATCTATGAAAAGTCGATTTAAATTGTTCGAAGTAAATGCTAGGTAATGATATAATATTCTATCTCAGATATCAGAAAGTGTTCCGTTACATTTGAATGGTATAAGGTCGCGAAGGCTTTGCGGCTGCAGCGTCTATGAGCTTCGTAGTAGAGAGGTAAGGGTAACATTAAAACTAGGTATTGTATTGTATAGAAAACAATTTCTAAGACGATACTGAAAGTATCGGAAATGTTACAAATTTGTATTTTAATTTTTTTTTGTAACAAATGTGGATCATGTGAGAATAATTCAGTAGATTGTCGCTTATTACATAATTTATTAATTATGTATGTATAATCTTATGATACAAACGTGAAAAATAAGAGATTGAATGAGTTATTTTCACGAATATCACGTCACATTTTTAATATGCAGATTAAATTCTACATTCTTATTGAAAGTGTAAATTAAAATTTTTGCCTTATACTATAAACAATTTTGTTTCACAGTGAAAAATAAAACCTAATAATAATTTGATTGATATCAAAAACAAGATAATTAGTGTAACGATATTTAATCAACGTTAAATAATAAGACAAGATAATTATAAAATGTATGTATAAATAAGCAAACTCGGGAAGATAATTTTGTGTTTATAACAAATGAGCGAAATCTCAATTACAGATAAAATGCAGCTATAATAAAGTACTTTTTTTTTACTATACTATATATTATAATTTCCTAAAAGTCTATGAAATGTGTTAAATGTACATCTAAATTATAAATATGATTAGATTCAATGGAACTATATAATGGTTTTGTAGATCATTAAAATGTGAATTTATTCGAAATAGATTTCTTGTAATATAGTTATAAATGTATGTATAGCAGTTTCCAAAACCTTCATTTAATGTTAAATACATAACTTGCATAACCTGGCGTCAGATTTCTAGATGGCCATGATCTCAGTATTTGTTCCAAGTGCCTTATGAACAAATAAATTCATTCCTACCTACATTCCAGAAATAGATCCTATGATCGTCTAGGACTATTCTTGTTTTGTATCTTGATCAAAGTAATGTTCAAGATATTAAGTAACAAGAATATAAATAACATTCCTTTATTGTCTCCCGTACTTAATTAGTCTGTGATAGTATAAGTTTATATTTTGATCTTATAAAAAAAATAACATTTAAATTCAATTATTCCGAACAAATACAAATTTGTAATAAATTCATTTTCTAACATTTACTATTTTTTCTGTATTTTTTAAATAAAAGAATCCAACATATTTTTTGTTAATTTTATTAGTAACTACGTAATTAAAATATATTAATCTTAAATTACCTTGTTATATATTTTAAATTATTAAGCTGGCCGTAAACATAAAGAAACATTTTTAAAAGTCATTCCAATTTTATTTTTTCCGATATTTCATTTGTTTCGTTCATTCAAACTTGTAAATAGTTGTCACATTTTGTTAAACACATAAGTATTCAAATTTTGCACTTTGATTTTGCATGTATATGTTATAAGGGAACGTTATTAGTATTTAAATGGCTCCTATACGATATAGTTTACATTATGAAGATTATTCAGAGCATCTTATGTCACGATTTGGAAAGCTCTTACAAATGCAATCATTGGTGGATATGACACTAATGTGCAGTTCGCACACTTTGCGTGTTCATAAAGCGGTACTTGCTGCTAGTAGTGCTTATTTCCAAGTAAGTAAAAGTAAAAAATAGTATCGGCTATATTACAAAAAATGAGCAATTATTAGAAATAAAAATGAAATGTAAAAATTAAATACTTTATCAAAATTTTCTGGGTGAGTTATATTCTGACATTAATAGACTTTAGTATATTAAAATATTGTTGAAAAGTTTACACGTTAAATACTCTTTTTATTATAAGTTATAAATTCAAATGAAATCTCGAAAATATAATAAATCAGCGAAAAGTGACAATTATAGAGTATATATTTTTTTATTTAAAATGACTACTGATGCGTCATTTTAAAAATTATAGGAAGTTTTACAAAAACAAACTGGAGAACCATTGATTATATTAAAAATGAGGTTTAGTGTACTCAAATGTTTAGTTGAGTTCATGTATTGCGGGAAGACTCAGTGCTTAGAGGAGAACCTGGACGAGCTGGTGTCTGCAGCTCAGTTTCTTAAAATAAAAGGATTGTCAAAAGTGACGAAAGAAGGACTGGGTATCAACAATCATAGTAAGTCACTGCAGATGTTATTATTAATGCTAATAGATGGATTATCCTAGTCATGCACGCCGTCGATCCATCTTGCACTCCGGTCAATAATCAGGTCGGCTTCGATCTTAAAAAACGGAGCACAAGTGTTATTTTAAATAAATGCTAAAAGATTGCGTTAAATTTTTAGTACCGTGAACTAAACTTGGTCATATCATACTTGGTTATAAAGTTCAAGTTCTATCCGATGACTAGCGTTGTGTACGTTAAATAGTAAAGCTCTATTTTACGCGATTTTGACTTGCTTCAAAATGATGCTTGCCTTGATCTGATTTTAATTGAAACAATATAAAGAAACTTCAAAAACCTATTCAGACAAACGGCCGAAATCTGATAAAGCACTTTGTTAATTCACAAAATTAGTATTTATCACTGTTTTAATACTTGAATAAAGAAACATTTCTCGAAAGAAAGACCAATAAGATATTTTTTTAATTACCATCGATATATTACATCAACTTCATCTGTCAGTTAACGTATCAGAGTTCCATTTAAGGTGAACTGCCCGTGTTCACTCCGCCGGTCGTGATCAATCGTCCACCTCAGTCGCTTATTGATATGCACTCGCAGGTAAGCAAGACTCAAGCTGCGTACAATTCTAGTCTGAGTTTCCTCTTAACCAATTAAGATAATATACGTAATATAAAAGCGATGAAATTCATGCTCACAGTGCTCAAGCCACTAACTAGCTTAACTAAGCTATTTCCATATTTTGTGTAAAGGCGAAACATAATACCCCATGCCGATTGTAAAAAAAGTCCAGTTGTTTCGCATTGTACGTGCCCTGAGTTAGATTATTAATAAAAATGAATGTTTCTTCTTTATACAGAATTGTTATACATAGTTTTAAAAGAGAAAGAGAGACCTCTTTAATTAATTTTAAAACTATTAATTTTACGTGCACCCTGTACATTGCACATTCGTTAGTGAATAGATGTATACTGTCAGACATAATAGATAATTAGACGTAGACAATTTCACTATTTTTTTACTAATGTGATATTATTGAACGAAAGAGATAACAGTTGTCCGTTCAAGCGTACTTCGCCTTAACCTCATAAGTAAAATAATAACTACTATTATTTCGTAAGTATAATCAAATCTTTCTCGAAGGATAATACGGAGAACAAGACACCCCTTTCTCAGTTGGCTTCATTGAACAACAATCAAACCGGAGAAAGCCTTAATCGAACAAACAAGGTTACAAATATTTGTCATATGATATAGTTTCTTATCCGTTCATTTATATGCTTATGTCCTCATACGTATCTCTCTGTCATAATCATATCAACTATTTAATGGTTATATCTTGATGTAACAGACAGACCGATTTAAATTCGAATTATAATATTAGTCAGAAATTAATAGTTTGAACTTAACTTTATTTTAAGTTTTTAAATAATTTAATATAACAGGATATGGTGATGCGAATACCTTTTGATATTGATGGCAGCGCAAACTCCAACGTTGATTATTCGGACCCCTCGCGCGCTATCCGACCACGTCGTGGTAGGCCTAGTTTCAAGGTAAGAATGCTAAGCTTCAATCCTACAAGAAGTCTGGTTACAAATGGCTTACCTATACTACTATGATCTCACGAATTTTGTCTGCTAATAGGCGTTTTTTTTCGTAATTCCTAACTCAATAATCTACTAAACCAATATACATAAAACTTATACCTACCAGACGAAGCAGCGCGTTTCAGAGAAGATTGTAGTATAGTACATAGTTAAACAAGGCAACGTCTGTCAATAGTTTTGCTTCAAGACATACTAATTCAAACAATACGCATATTGTTGGCCGATATAAAAATAACCTGAAAAAGGGGTTTTTCAAATTAATTTATTTACATACGATATGCTTTTTTAAACACTTAGTAGCAACCTGAAGTTTGGAATAATTATTAAAAAGTACTGCGTTTCATGTTGATGCTATCACGTCGAATTTCACATATCATATTTGCTGAACAGTTGGATATTGAGTATGGCCAAAGAATATGACCAATGATCGGTTAGCAGGTTATCACTAACAGAAAATAACAAAAAAAACTTTTATTTATTATTCAAAACCAATGTTTATTTTATGTTTATCAGCCAAGTGTTCCGTAAGGAATATATTAAAAAATATATTATATATATAGGTATAATATATAGGAATTTATTAAAAAAATATATGTAAATATATTTTTTTAATAAATTCCTAAATTTATTAAAAAAATATATTTACATATATTTACATATATTTTTTTAATAAATTAACTGTATCAAATTTATAATTCAGTAATAAACTAAATACATTATCACAGCGGCCCAGCGGTTGGGAGGGTGGCGGAGTTTTAGGGCGAGCTGCCGAAAGAGCCCTGATGCGTCGCGAGCAGGACTCTCGTAAAGCTATACACCATTTAAAGAGTTTGCAGACGAAACATATGCAGGTAATTAGGTATTAAGAACCTACTTGCAATCTAGCTAAGTTTCAGTACTTTAGGTTATTTTTATTTATTGTAGTTGTAACGAAATACACCTTCCTATATTTAAATTTTACTTTTATATCTACAGGATTATATGGACAGGGTCTCGCTATCACAAGCCGTTAACAGTATTTGCAACAATGACACTGCTTCTCCCAGCTATCTTAACATGGATAATGATATCATATACATGGATCAAACGGTGTCATCCAACACACTCGATCCTGCGGACCCATTTTCCAAAGATTCCCTCGGACACGAAACAATAACATCAAACTACTCTGCTGCAGCGACCAGTTCAGCGAATGAAACTTCAAACATTGGTATAAATACTGCTATGTCACAATACGTTAATGCATTAAAGAGCGCTGGATTGCCTACAGACTTGCCAATTTTATTTGAATCTGGAGACGGGTCGTACATAAACGTTAATGAACAAGTTCTTCTGGACATGGTCCAGAGCAGTGAAATACAATACGAAGTTATTGAACAACCCAATATCATCGAAAAAGTAGCTGATCCAAGTGAGATCAAAAGTATTGATGAACTTTCAAAATCTATAGAGCGGGGTGAAATGCTGATAGGCTCCAAAAATTTTCCTTCAAATAACGTTTTTAATAAAAATAGTAATATTCACGAAGATACAATAAATAGCTTAAACGAAATCTTACCAGATAATTTAGAATCATTCGAAGGACAACAAAATTTTATAGAACTAGATCATTCTCTTCGAGGCGAACATACGTCGATGGATAGAGATAATAATAATGATTTTTCATGTATAGACAGTGACATGCAGTTTTTTACAAAATCTATGAGCGAAGACGTTAAAAAATACTATGATGACCAACCTTTAAATGATCCTCGAGTACTTGATCAATATTGTCCAGCAAGTACATCTTTTGACACAAGTTTTAATATGTCTTTACTAGACACAAAAACCCATTTAGGTGACAATACGAACCAACAGTATAGCTCTCTAAATACTGATGACCTAAAAAGAAACGACCCGTGTTATGATTTTAGTTTACAATTACCTCATACAAGTGATTTTAAAGAAGATGCACTAGATTGCCTACTGTCTACTCCAAAGCACAATGAAAATTTAAATCAAGACAGTTACATAAGCCACAACACAGATGACAGAGTTCAAGAGCAAGATGAAATAATGAAAGATCTGATGAATATTGAAAATAGAATAAACATGGGAAATTGTGATAGCAATTCAACTCACAGAGAAAACGATGTTTCTGATAATATTAATAATGGCACGTTAGATTCCGAATTACCCGATCTTTCAAAAGATATCAACTCCGTAAAGGATGACGTTGCTTCGTCTGATAACACTTTACAATGGGACTTCATTAAAATTAATGACATTGATGAAAAAAATGACCATAATAAATCCACTGATTTGATTCCACCAGAATCTAATATTTCAAAGTCAGTGGTTGATTTAACCGATTCTGTTAATCTTGACGCCGAAAAATGGGACTCCATAAATGAAGATCACTTGACAGACAAAGAAAATAAAAGTTACGATTACCAAAATACTAATACTTCAACTCTAGATGAAAATATACCATTTGCAGTTGGACTTCTTCCTTTAAAACAAGTACAAACCAGCGAGGAAGAGATTTTATTGAAAAGGAAAAATGTAAATGATATTGATATGTTAGACAACGTAGACGCTAAATGTTTAAAACGTAAAATAAAATGTAAAAAGATTTAAGTAATGTATAATATAAATAAAAGATATGAAAAACTGACATTTGTAATCATTACAAATTGCATTATAAATTACAATTATTGTTCTATAAACTGTCGTAAAAGGCGCGGATAAATCTATATAACATAACTCACCTTCGGTATAATGAAAAGTGAAGAAAGTACTTTTGCTAACAGAGAATTCTATATTGACACATAAACTATGCAAGCAACTGTAATATTACTATTAAGTAGTCTTATTTCAAAGACTAGGATTAGACATAGACAATTTTACTGCTTTTTAATAATATGTAATATTTCTAAAAGAAAATCTTGAAAAATGATAGGTAGTTTAATATGGTTTCAGATTGCCATAAAATAATACACTGGGCAGTAATATAAACAATTTGCTAAGCTACAGCTGGCTCGGTCGAACTTACAAGTGGCAAAGCTACGAGAAACGGGTAGCACAAGCTTGGAGTTGAAAACTTTGTAGTGTTTCTGTAAAAAAAATACTTAATTATATATTTTTTAATACTTAATAATATAATATTCAAATTTAGACAATAAATAAATAAATAATTATATCTATAGATAGAATTTATTTATTTTCAAAATTCTATTACTGTTTTGCGAAGGTACACCTCAATGTATATTATACTGATACTGACCTCAGCGATTACGGCCGGAACGTCGATTCTCTTTTTTTCTTTTTTTTTATGTATGAGAATAGAAGCCCCAAGAGAGGTATATCAAGTTATATGATTTAACTATGGGCTGTTAAAACCCCTGCGATTGCCATCTTCGGAACGGATAGGAGAAGCACTCCTTATAAAAACATCCAAGATGTGAAACCAGAACTTTGGAGTCTAAAGCCTTATAAACTAGACTAACAAGGCAATTATTAATTTAGAGCATATTTTTAAATAATTAATATCATCGACAGTATTTACAGCACCGTAGAGAAGAAATAGTAGATTTTAATTACATACGAGTATAACTAGGTAATTAAAATAAAAGACTCAATAAAAATAAATCTAGTGGGTATTTTATTGAACAGATATTTTTTACAAAATATTAACGTTTCACATTACATTATTAAGGCATTGTGATTCCTCTTCGAAACTAATGCTTCAGGCACATTAATCGCATAATTCAGTACTGGAATAATTTATTACACGTTTTGCACGTTCTTTTTACATCTGAGGTATGTTTAAAAAAAGAACATGGTGGTTATCTGCTACCAAATGTCTTTTTTTCCAGTACGTGTTCACAAATGCGGTACTTTATAAGTCGGACATGAAAAATGGTAAAAAAATAACCAATCCATCGATTTGTTGAAAAAAGACAACTGTGATGTTGTCATCCTCCGGTCCTCTCCGTTCCATCAAACAGTTGGACCCCTTAAAGCTGCCTAATCTTATTTTTATTTATATGGATCACATGGTAGTAAGTGATGATACACGTTGACATTCACCACCATTTTTACGTGCTTACGTAATAAAAAAAAATACGTATTAATGTTTTAACGAGCTAAACGGTAAGGCGCCAGTAAAAAGTAATATTTCCTGTAAGGTTATGACACGATCGTTGATAGAGGCCCATTAGAAACACATAGTTTTATTTGTAGTCTAATTGAATTGAAAAATTTCTTACAATAGTCAGCTTATTTGAGTTAAAAAGGCCGTATGGCGAAAAATTACGTGTGCATAAGATATGCTTCGTATACCATTAAATGCTTAGAATATGAGAATTTACCTTCTATGAAGAGGTGTTATGTTCCTTTTGATCAACATTTACACATTTACAGAACATTTTATTCGTACCCAAAATAATAAAATACCTGTCAAAACTATCTTATCTATAAAAAAATGGCTCGGATTGACAATTTATTTCCAAAAGCAGATTCATAAAAATATATTATAAACAAATTTTCTTAAAGCTAAACATTTTCGTACATGATATGATTAGCATGTTTAAAAAAATATTGCCATTAAAATATTGAGATTCCATTATATAGATATCATTGCTAAGTTACTTATTGTCAGTGATTTAAAAAAAATATTTTACAGTTATATATTATGTTGAATATTTTATCAAAGATATAAATATTAAAATAATTGTAAAAAAACATAAAGCAAATAATACATGTGTAAACAAAATGGCCGGATAAATATCACAACACAATTCAATGGACTGAATTAAATTATTATAAAAATATATAGCAACAGAATAGTAAATATTAAAACCTCATTACAAAAAATAAATTGTATAAAAATGCTTATTACCTAAAACTACACCTAAACTATACTTTAATTATAGATATTCCTACAGAGTAAACAATATAACATGAACGTGATGAAAATATGAGATTCTCTTAAGATTTGTGATCTGTGGGCTGAGCTTCTTACATAGTATCCATAAGCGTCACTGTGATAGTCACCCATTTGGAAGGTTATAGGTGGAGAGGACATTCTGCCATCACCTCCATTTGAGTAAGCTAATACTCTTAAATTATATGACTTGCCGGGTGTCAAATTTGTAACATAAGCTTCCAATTTATGTTCTACTGGTATTAGGGTGTCATTTGCAGTACTCATATCCTGGTCAATTTCCCATACTCTTACCTGAAAGAAGTAAAGATAAAAATACATATAAATAAAAAGGAAATAGATATTAAACAATTTACAACTACAATTACTACTGTGTGGTAGGGCTTTGTGGAAGGCCATTTGGGTGGGTACCACCAACTTATCACATATGCCAATCAACAATTCTTAGTATTGTTATTGTTCTGGTTTTAAGGGCGAGTTAGCCAATGTAACTGCAGGCACAAGGGACATTACATCTTGGCTCCCAAGTTGGTAGTGCATTGGTGATATTAGGGATGGTTATTATGTCTTACAGCACCAATGGCAGTGTAATAAATGTTATCTTTTACATTTTAAAAAATCTCTTACCTTATAACCAATGAGCGGTTCCTCTTCATCTGTAGGCTGTACGTATCTCCAAACGACGCGAACAGTGCTGGGGTTGACGGCCCAGACATTGACTGAGGCAGGTGGCTTCTGTGGAGCCTTGCGGAATGTACGTTCTAAGTACCGTTCACTCTCTGGACCTTCGCCTGCTGAATTAAATGCCATTACCTAAAAATATAAAACATCATGACTTTAAAATACATACATAATTATGAAATCAATATAATAATTAAATTTCTTAAACCAAATACACATATTTAAACATTTATTTACTTGTAATTACTTACAAAACAAACTTCCAACTTAGTGTTCGTTCACATTACTTAAACAAAATCTACATCATTTACAGAGTTTGTTCAATTCAATGAAGTAAAAAATTAATAGAGTGATAAAAAATAACAGATAATAAGATATTAAACACGAATAAAAATTAACTTATGTATGGTAAAATATGTATACCTTAACAAAATAGTAGGTATCTGGCTGCAGTCCAACTATGAGAGCCCAATTACGGGTGGTCCTAGATAGGAAGTATATGCATTCCTCTTCCTTGTTAACTTGTTTCCAATACTTAAGACGATGGCCAATCAGTTTACCGCGTAATCTGTCACGAGACTGATCAATAGGATTCCATGTAACGTTAAGAGATGTAGAGTTGAATGACCTTGAGTAAACCTGCTGTGGGGCAACTTGTGGCATATCTTCGGCTGAATATATTGTAACTATTTCACTCTCTGGACCCGCACCGATATCATTAAAGGCCTGAACCTTTACATTGTATGCAGTAAAAAAATAATCCAAAGGAATATGTACTACATGCATTCCAATATTTCCGTATTCTTTAAGCAAAAGTGACTGGAATTCAACTTCTGAATTATTACGGCGCCAAAATATTTTATAATGAATGCCAGGACCATTTTGAAGTGATAGAGGCATTGGACTCCATTTGATGGTAAGATCACCAATTTTTCCGCCGCCACCTCCTACATTAAATGGAGCTTGATAAGGTTTATCAGGTTGAGTGGAGAATTGAGGACTGGGCGATGATGGTGCTCCTATACCCAAACTGTTGACAGCTTGTACTCTAAACTCATAAACCGACCATGGCATTAGAGTTGTAGTTATCGTAGCACGTTTCCGTCCATTATATCTCCCAATTTCCATTACATTCGAAACACTATCACTTACGATATACCATGTTGTATTCCACTGAGTGCGACCAGTTACGACGTAGTTAGTAATAGGACGGCCATTTGGATTGCTGTCGGTCCATTCCAGGGTAACTGAAGAACGTTGAATGTTAATAACTTGTAAACCACCCGGTGAGCCAGGCGGCCCTTCTATACGCAACTGCGTGCGTGTAGAAATTCGACCAATAGCTGATTTAACTATACACTCGTATTCACCAACATCTGAAAGCCTCACATCAAAAATAGTTAATTCACCGCCATCAATCTTTATTCGCTTGTCGGCGTAAAGGTCAGCAGCCTCTTTCATTCGTAAGCCATTATGATTCCAAAGATACGCTGTGTCCAAGAGAGAGTCGATTTCGGCGTTACAATGCAAAAAAATAACTTGGCCAACTTGTTTCGTAATACGCGTTGGTAATCGTTCTGTAAAGCGGGGAGCACGCAAAACAATAAGACGTCCTCGACTCTCGTCAGAGCCATATTGATTCTTAGCAACACAAGTGTAAACACCTTCATCATCTCTTGACAATTGCCTTATGATAAGATTTCCATTTTCAGTTATAAATCTTTTACCGCCAGCTCCAATAACAATGTTATCCTTTTTCCATGTAAATGTGGGTTTCGGCGCCGCCTCCGGATTGCAACGGAGAGTTACATTTCCACCTTCTGACCCATAAGTCTCGGATTCCAATGGTCGTTTCTTAAAAGATGGTTTAAGTGATAGTACACGCAACTGTCCTGTTGAATATTTCGCCTTTAATTGGTTTTTAGCTTCACATTGAAACATGCCAGGATCTCTCGTTGGGTCTAAAAACTTAATTATTAATACATTATCTTGTATTACATATCTATCTCTGTCTTCAGTCTCTAAGGTATCCATCGAAAGTTTTTGTCCATTTTTCCACCAGGTATAATTGACGTCAGGTATACCAAAAGCTTCACAATTCCAATGCAAATCTCCTTTGTTATCAACATGTTTATTTGTCAATGGGATAGTAAAATTAGGTTCAGCTTGTACTTTTAGGAAGACATTATTAGATATATGAGCTCTGTCATTACGCACATCACACTTGTACTCACCTTCGTCTTCAACTCCAACATTAGGTATGGTCAGAACTCTATCAAAGTTACTTAAATGGGCTTTTCTAGGTATTCTTCCACCTGTTCTAGTCCAATTATAAGATGGAACAGGATAACCAAATGATATACATTCTAATCTTACTTCCTGTCCAACTATGGGAGCCTCTGGGAAAACTTTTGGAAAATTGTTCGGAAACTTCAGTTGTTGGTAATCTGAATTTGGATACACCAACAAAGGAAAGAATGGACCATTTCGACCAGCATCAGATACTTTACTCATAACATTACAGCTGTAATTTCCTCGATCAATATTCTCCAAAGCTGAGAAATACAAACCACCATCATAAGATACAAATACACGACGGTCTTCTTCTACAAGATTAGGAAAATAATTACGTGCCCATAAGAAATTTACTGATGGGTAATAAGAAGGTGGATCACAATACATTACTTTTCCCCAGTACTGTTTACCGCTCTCAACTGGCCTTTTCTGATTGAACTCTCTTATAAAACCAAAGGAAAGTCTCACTGACTCTGACCGTATGACACCAAATTTATTTGTTGCCGTGCAGTGAAATTTAGCATTGTCCTTATCTGCATCAGGGTTGTAAATCATAAGTGTTCCTCCACTTAAGACGATTCTCGGGTCAGAAAGCGGGTTTATTTCAGTAAAAACAGGGCTGTCCACTTGATAATCCTCTCTGAACCATTTATAAGTTGGTGCTGGATAACCGCCAGCGATGCATGACAACTGTACATAATGATTTTTCAATGGGTCATATATTGTGTCTACTGGCTCCTTTGTAAAAAAGGGCCCCTGTGGTATTCTCTCTGGGTCAAATGTATCCAAGCCATAAGTAAATGATCTCTCTTCTTCAATGAGGTAATGGAGTCGCTGAGTTTGGCCCTCACAAATGAAGTGATGGTATTGAATGCCTTCAACAGGTGCTAAACCCCAACGACCATCTTCATTGGAAAATTTATACATTAAATAATCACGTGGTAATAAATTATAACTAGTGTAGGTTAAAGTTCTGTCATCAATAAAAGCATTTTCCAGACCAGTCAATTGTGAACCATCACCCTCATTAGCCCAATATCCTGGAGTCTGTTGATGAGAACCAACATACCAAGAACCTTTTTGCGGATCTATACGCATCAATGTAGTTATGATAAATCCATGCTCTTCAGGACTGCTTATAGATGCCAAGTCTGCTTCAAATGCTTGGCAAATTTTGCGAGCTTCATTTCGTGGTCGATCAGGAGATTTTGTAAACCGATAGCAAGACTCTCTAAACCGAATCCAATGCGGAGGACATCGGTAACGCTCTTCATAATCTAAGCCTGCATAATAATTAGCTGTATTCTGAGGATCAACATTGTTTTCTCCTTCGCCATACACCTCTGAATTAAAACTATCTTGGTAAAACGAACTCTGCGCTGTGTGGCTATACTCATTTCCATTCACCGGAAAACTACCATAAGGAATTTGCTGATTGGAACGATATAATGATCCATTCTGATTAGTATCTGTTTGATACTGCGGATAATTTGGATTATTAGGTATAGATTGTTCCAATCCTTGACTGTACACACCATTAAACACAAATATAAGAACCAAAATCCCCCTCATGTTTTGTTTCCTCTTTTCGTATATTGTATTGTTATGAACTCATCACACTAGAGCCTTTCCCTGATCCTTTTTTGACCGTTTTATTTATAATTCATTAATAAATTGTGTTACACTTGATCTTAAAACAGTACTTAGTAAAATATTAAAATGTTTTATAAATTTAACGACATCATTATACGTTAGAAAACTGTTTTTAATTTGATACAAATGAAGCCCCGCCCCGACTCTGTCTATTTGTCAAACTTCAAAAATGTTTCTTGTCTGTATTGTCAGGTCAACTCATATTAATGTTGCCAGCTCTAAATTATTTTGAATACAGGAATACACGCTAGGTCTCACTTTGTAGAAAATAAAAATACATATGAATCACATTTCTTTGAACAAATTGACTTTAGTTTAATGAGGCAAGATATAAAATCGTTTTCTTGGACTTCAAAAAAGTATTTAAATCCGTTATTTACTACGTTTTACTTTAACTATTCCGCGAATATCTATTAACAAATATATACTAACTATGTTTCGAATGAATCTATAGCGCGCATAACAACTCGATATTCAATATTTATGTAAATAAAACTTAGTATAATTGAGTAATTAATACAAACTATGGTATGGTAATTTACTTTTTTATATTTCTAACAAATGTCTGGTATTTTAAAATTATTGTTATTTTATAATGATAATATTGTTATTTAGTTATTTATATTGATTGTTTTATAATCATCATGTTAAAAATTCTGAATTGATTTCAAGAATACCTTCAAATCTGGTTTTTAATTAGTTTTAATTTTTTAACAAAGTTAGGCAAGCAATGTTGCCTCCTAACCGTAAGTGAACATCTTTATCCACTTCAAAGATAATATATATAAAAAGACCGTCAATGGGACGATGGACAACGGCGACTTCATGGGATCTAAAATATAATTTCCCTTGACCTTATAATTATTGGTTAAGTATTTTATTGACTCTCATACCCTGTCAATGTCATAGCGTATGTATAAAGCACTACCCCCTGTAGTACCAAGTACCGCCTAATACTGGATTTTATATAATATAACAAACAAAATTTTAAATTAAAATGTTGTGTTGTCACCAAAATCAACATTTTTTTAAAAATTGAACTCAAAAGTAGTAAGAATTATTTCTATCTTCCATTATATATTACTATACTATACAATATGTCTTAGAGTATGCCATAAGTTCCATGCCATGGAGTCTATAGTATGGATTATGGAACTTAAGCGAAATAAAATAGATCTGTATATGCTAAGTTAGATATAAGTATTACGTGCACTTAAGTGTACGGTTTTAAAAACTGTTGATAGTTTTTGTTAATCCTTTTCAAAATATAATTCGTTAGCATTATTGCTAACAACTAATTAAAACATAATAAACCTAATTGTACCTAGTTATATATGAATTGGAATGTAATAATAGAGACAATAACCTTTCAATGTGTAATATAAATCGGATATTAAGTAACTAAGTACGAGGATTATAAAGAAAAAATATACAAAACAGTTATCATTGATCACTTTCTTTATTTTCCACTTTATCAACAAGAAATATTGTGTCAATATTGATAATAATACTTATACTGTAGGTACCGCTTATAACAGACAGTTAACAATTACACAGTTCGATTTTCATTCATGTATACAACTTCTTTATATAAAGTCATCAGTTACTTTCCCTTGCAATATTTTTATTCAATTTCTCATACCATTTCCGCATGCAAGATTTTTCACCTAATATTATTTCATCACAGATCAATCATGTACTTCTTCGTTTATCTCCATAAAGAAATAAGATAGGGCGGAATATGGTTTAATTATGGAATACAAAACTGCTAACATTTACAAAAAAATTTAAATCATTAATATTATAGGTACTGACTGAATAATACAAGAATCTTCAAAAATATTTATGCATTATTCAGGCAACTGATTCGAAATAAATTAAAAAATAATATTTTATTATTTTTTTTTACAAATTGTCTTATTTATTTACAATGTTAATATTTTTTGCGATAAAATTACGATTTTAATAAAATTTCCTAATTCTTATTGGACAGTATAAATAAAAACAACTTTATTAAAAATAAGTGATAAGAAATAATTGTACAATAAAAATATGTCAGGCAGACAAATATTGGCAAACATAACAATGAACAAAAATATATTGTTAGATACTAGGATACAAGATCATAAAGAAATTATCTAATTACTTAGCATTAGCATAATCTCAGAAAGATTGATACAATGTTGTTCAATATTCGTTCAAAAGTAACTTTTTTCTATCGCTGATGTTCTGAAAGTGTCTAGGAAATTCGAGATATTTAAAATAGTAGAGATCTAAAACGAAAATACTCCTCACGACTATATGATGATACTTCTTCATAGCGCGCAATTTTATAGTTAACTTTTCAGCGATCCCAATTCATTGCTTATGCTTTTTTCACATTTCCTTAATCATTAAAATAAATTGTAATGTCACGAACGATTTTAAACTCGGTTAGTGATATTAACCTATGCCCATATATTTTGCTTGACATAAGTGTATTACATGCGATTGGACATTAGGTTTTCAGCATTTAGATGCAAATTTCACACAAATTCATCTACGGTGCACTCACAACGAACGTATACTATTGCACACTCAAGATTATGCTATTTATTTATCTTAAATTACATTATGGTAACTATATCATGTTAATTTCTAATATTATACTATCATTGCCGCAATATACTATTTATCTAACTTACCCGATAAACACCATACACCAACGTTAAATAGCACCCATGAGAATATAATACAATTAAAGCGACATATACTATGAACATTTGCGATTAATTATTTTTATTTACAGTATATACAGGTGGTTCAATAGAGCACACGATATATCTCACTTGACCTACACATGCGTCACTCAAATAAAATCATTATGTAATTGCTGCCTTAATTTACACAGTCTCAGAAAACAAATAACTATTTTGTTCGTAAATGAGATACATTCTTGTTTAGTATTTTTTTCTTTTTACAAAAAATCAGTCAAACTAGATATAAAGATTGCTTTATTCTTTCTACACAGGATCAATATTAAGATATTTTAATTTAATACACGTATTTTTAATATTTTAGTATGAGATCTTAGATCTGTCTCTGTAATATCAATACAGATAAACTCCTAGCTGAAATAAAATATGTTTCATCACTTTCTTGTCCCAATTGCTCCCCTTCCAATTAAATTTATACACAATATATGTTTAGTTCGTACAAATGTTACTCATATTTCATCATTTTCTTCCATATTACAATATTTCACAGTAACATCAAACGATAATACTATCAACAATGTTCACACAATTTAATTTCCACATAACTCACTAAAGATAAATTTTCGGATATTATAATAGATGATCTCATTGGATATGTAACTAATGTCAGCTAACAAGAACAGTTTCGATCTTCAAGAGTTGTCTCAGTTTATCAGTAACGCGTATGAGAGAGACCTTCGAGGCGCGCACATTCACTTTTTCTCCAGCACATAGAAGTTGATGGCACTGCGCTCTCTCGAGGAATTCCTGGGTGCGAATCTCCCGAAGCAGCTCCTTGGGTGATCCCGACCCGCAGTGGATTTGTTTTAGTAAACTCTCCTTTGATTTTATCTATAAAAGAAAACATCAAAATATATGAATTTATCTTTGATATTAGAGACAAGAAAAATAAAATACATCATTGAATAAAATTTTAAAAACGTTAAAAACAATACAGATAATTATTTTTGTAATATGAGTCCAATCACGATTCATACCTGTAAAATATTCGTTATATCTTGCAACAAGCACCAGAGGCCGTCGGCCGGCTGTCCCGTCGCGGTCCGAAGGCTGTAGAAGGGCGGCAGCGGCGTGTCGGTGCACTGGATCTCTATCATGGAGTCCGGCGGCGGAGGCGGAGAAGCGGGAGGGGGTGAAGACAATGGATCGCAACCATTTTCTTCGCGATCTAAAATTAAAATGTAATTGATATAAACATTAACAGTAAAAATATATATAAATTATTCTTTTTATATAACTTATTTTTTATACCTCATAACAAGTAATGGACGATCAGTCAATTACATACCAATAATTTCTGCCGGTGGTGGAAATCTCCAAGGTTCTATAGCACGTCCCTGAACATCGGCTATATGTAATCGAAGTAACTTGGCTGCGGTCCCTTCGGCTAATTCTTCGGGTGTCTGCCCGGCATATGTCCCTAAGAGGGGATCTGCACCATATGCAAGCAGTAACCTTATAATTTCTACGTGGAAGTTCTCACATGCTTCATGAAGAGGTCTGTAATAAAAATAGATACATAAATTAAATATACTATCAACGATTTTTGTAACTCGAAAGCGTTCAATTAAAATAAGAAAAAAAGAAAATTTACCTTATACCACCTTGTGCTGCCGCAGATACATTAGCTCCATATTGAAGTAGAAGTCTAGCTATTCTTACATGACCCATCGCAGAAGCTACGTGTAAAGGAGTAAAACCTGCATTGTCTTTAGACGATGGATCTGCTTCCATTTTTTCTAAGCAATATGCAACACAGTCCTAAAATAAAAAGAACAATTTCAGGTAAATAATCTCATCTTTATTTGATTTATAATAAAATACAATAGGTATATGATACCATACTCACGGTAAAACCAAGTCTTGCGGCGCGATGTAAATGCGTCTCTCCAATACTTTTGTTAATAAACCAACCTTTAATTTCTTTCTGAATATCGTGTACAGATTCTGGGCATGGTTTAGGGGCTGATCGACGAACTTTTGGAGCATTATTTTCCCGTCGAATAATTTTTTTCTTTTTTCTTATGTAATCAAAACCTGAACTAAATTTTCTCCTTCCAAACAGTCTTTTCAAACGCCTTTTAGTATTTCCTTCCGTTGTTCCCGGGGAACTTCCTTCTTCTTTACTATTTTCTTTATCATTAAGTGTAGGATTAATATCTTTTTTTAGTTTACTACTAGCCATTTCTTTTCTTCTTTTATGGGCAAAAGATTTTAATAAACTGTTCCTTTTCTTTAATCGCATTAATCTTCCCTTCGCATCATTTGTTTTTAATGACTTAGTGCTTCGTAATCCGTCCCTAATTGAACTAGATCTACGCTTTAATTTTTCTTTCACCATTTTTTTTGTTTTAAATTTAGGCTTCAATTCAGGTTCTTTTTTTATTGGAATAGGTAGTTCTTCTTCGTTTTCCTGATTAATATCTTCTCTACACGATGTCGGTGGCGCTGAAGCCGGCCTGTCATCGCCAAAAACTTCTTTAATAGTTGCTCGTTGTTTTAAAACTCTACTTTCTGTTCTGGTCCTCGATTTAAGCACAACTGGAGCAAATTCCTCGGTAGCACCTATCAACCCATCTGTGTCTTTAATAAAAGCCGTTCTAAACATAGTAACCGTCTCTTTTCGAAAAGCGCCTAAATAAAAGATATCTTCCATTAATTTTTCTTTTTTAGCGCTTAAACTTCCTTTATTCCCATTTTTTACAAGCCCCAAACTAGGCGTGGGTAAAAGTTCGGCAAAATTCGAAGTTTTTGGAATAATCTTTGCTGTCTTGTCATCTTTACCCTTAAACTTCTTTTTCGACTCTTCTCTTTTACCACACTTTTGGATAAGGACGTCAACGATAGAACTACTTTTTTTCTTTGCTGCTGAAAAGACTGTTGAAGTTGATGCTTCTGAATCATAGTGGAGTTTATTGATAGCGGAACAACTAGAATTTGATTCAAGGTCACTATCAAGATTGCTTTTATCTGGTCTTCTATATAGCTCGTCTGTTGCTGCTGAAGGTGCAGACGATGGAGCTGGAGATAGTGGGACAGGATCTAAATCTGGTAATGATGTTGACCCTCTTGTAAATTGTACACTACCTTTAGGGAACGGACCTCCTGAACGACCTCTTGGAATTGCAATAAGGCTAGTAGGCATTCGCAAAGATCTCTTATATTTATACAGCTCCTCTTGCCAACCAGGATAAAAGTCAGAACCATCTCCAAATGGTTTACGCAGTAATGGTGAACCATTGCCGCTGCAATCCATTTTTTTTGGGGAAGACTTCATTTGTTTCTGGTTGCTGCCTTTATTGTCTTCGGCTTTTATATTTTTACGCACCCGAAGTCTACTAGCTACACTCAACGCATCATCACTGTCCGAGCTGGAATCATTATTTGTTCTATCTTTCTTCATATTCTCTATAGATAATGATTTTCCTTTTGATCTTGAAACTTGGCGCGTTGATTTACCTTTACTTTGTTTTTCTTGTTCTTTCGAAGTTGAGTCTAATGATCTTCTTACACTAGCATTCATCTGCTCGTCACAGCATTCGAGCTTAACATATGCAGATTTTTCAGAAAGATCTTTTAATAACTGATATTTTAAATTTCGTTGTTTATCTTTGAGTAATTTACTTTTTATTAAGGGTTCATCGTCATCTGTAGATTCTAATTCTTCTTTAATATCACTTTTCATTGGTTCCTCTTCTACAACTTCCGTTTTGATTGATAAGGAGCGTAAACTTGCTGAAGCATCTTTTTTTGGAGATTTATGTTTGTTTTTTGAAGTTATTTTAATTCTATTACATTTGTCGTTATTATTTTTCTTATCAATTTTATTTTTTTCCGCTCTTTCCTTTTGTTTAGTCTTTGGTAACGTATCCGGCTGGGGAGATACGGCACACTTCTCATTTTCGGATTTCAATTCATCCTCATCAATAGGCTCTTTTTTAATTTCGATTATGGGCGGTAGATCCGTAACTATAATTTCTGATTGAGATTCTGAGACATCGTCTTTTGGTGGTTCTTCTGCTTTATGATCGCTTTCCTGGTCTGAAGTATTATTACGTTTTCTGCAGTTTCTTTTCTTGTGGCATCCAGTCTTAAGCTGTTCCATAAAATTATCACATGCATTAGCCCAATCTATATCAAATTCTTCTTTACTAGAATTTCGTTCCAATAAATCTATATTTTCTAAAATACTTTCAGATTTAACTTGTATCACGGCATCTTTTTCTATTTCATCAATATTCATTGGTTCAATTTTAACCTCTGGAACAATATCAATAGGTTTTTCATTTTTGATAACCGATTCTAGACGAAGATTGTCTTCGCGAATTTGATTAAATAGATGTTGTTTTTGCGATTTTGGAAGTGGTTTATTTTTATCATTTTCTGTTGATAACGAATCTGTTTTTGTATCTATTTTTGCGGAATTTTCCTGTGGCATTACTTTGAGTTCAGCCTTTGTTCGTATTCTTGATGCGACATCAATTTCAGGCGATTTTCTTTTTGAATCTGGACTATCGAATTTCTGATAGTCTGAATCACGCGGTATTGAGTCAACAGCTTTTGGCATTTTTATGTGGTGACCAAAACCCAGCGTATTTTGATTAGTATTTAAATTATTACTGTTAAGCGTTGCATCCACTTCATTTTCTGTCGATATATCAGTTATTTCTATCACAGAATCATCTACGTCATCTATAACAATGAGATCAGGTATTTGTCGTGCTGATTTAGCTGATTCCAAATATCCCGTTTGTTTTGTCTCTAAGCTATTCCGTAATATACTTAAAACTTTTTTATCAGCAGGTTGAATATTATTATGAGAATCTACGTGATGTGAATGTAAATCTCTGTGGCTCGGAATCTTTTGTATAATGTGACGGTTGTTACTGGATGGTATCCGATCATGATAATGAGCATTCTGATCACTTGATTCCCTATTTACTATTTCAGGGTAAGTATTATTAGAATACCTTTGGTGAGAATGGTGCTCACGATATGAATTTGCGCTCGCAGAACGTTTTTGGTCATTTTGATAAGCTTCAAATCTTTTGTGACTTGTATAACTATACACGGGTTGGCTCATTAATTCGCGTTGTTCACGTGCCGATTGATTCATGTGATGGTCTATCCGACTATCCGAAGTCCAAGTTTCATAACGAACAATTTTTTCGGGAATATTGCTTACAATTGCTCCTGAGGGGCGTTTTCGATCTTCAATAATTAACTGACGATCATCGCGGATCCTACTCTCTGGATAACGATCATCACCACCTTGTGTGGTGAGGTCAATACGTGGAACGTATTCGGTACCGCTTAATGGTCCGTTGTATTTATGTTCCGTATGTATTTGATGGCGAGGTTCAACTGGATAAGAATCAGCTACTGGCCTTGGAGAAGTGTATGCTCCATTGTAACGCAGAGGATGGTGAATATTATGAAGCGCATTGTAGCCTTGGCTAATGTTTCTTTCTCTATATTGAGCAAAATCAGGTGCAAAATCAACTTTGTGTGAAGCGACGTAGCCAGGTACCAGAGGGTTTCGACTGCTTGACGTCGGCCTTGTTTGTATCGGAATATTATCATTTTTCATAGATACAGAATCAATCACGTCATCTTGAGTCGTGGACGAATCCGCAGAATTTTTAACAGTTTTTACAGATAAATCAAGCGGCGACTCACGCTTTTGTTTTGTCTGGTTCATTTGATTTACTAATGATGTCACAGATACTGTCATTCGTGCCTGCTGACTAGGATATCCCGGTTTGGCCGTTGATCGAGACGGTGAAATTTGTACATGGTTTGTATTTGAATAGTCATAATTAGTCTTTGGAGCTACAGCTGTCCGATATGAAGTTCTAGACTGTGATTGAGAATGTGATGATGAATTATTTTGAGCGGCTTGAACTGTAGCGCTTGAATATCGAACGGCGGATGTAGACGGTGTGGGATAATGGTAATTGTTTCTTGAATCTACCGATCTACCTTTGCTTATATAATCCCCACGAGTAGGTAAACGAGGTACTTCATGAGGTTGCAATTGTGATTGAGATTGAACTCGATCTAATGATTTTGCTGCATAATGTGAGTTCATAACATCCAGAGCTCCATGTTTATATGTAACCTGATGATGTGTGTCTATCCTACGATTAGGTATAGGTACAGGCACAGTTGGCGTCGGTCGATAACCAGAATATGCTTGTTGTGGATCATATTTTCGTTGAGGAAGACTTGGGTGCCTTTCATATTGTGTCGTTTGACGCGAAAATGAAGGAGAATCACGACGTTGTGGAACAGATGAATACACTTGCCCAGTACGATTGTCTATAGTAGTAAGTCTCTTTGTCGGTGGCAAATGTTGTGGATGATGAATTGGTGGAACTCGATCGTTATGCGGCGGAGGCGCCTGCGAGTTTGGTAAAGAATAACGTTGTGCAGTATTATTAGGATTAGATGATTCGCTGTAACGGTTCATTGTGTGTTGAGGCATAGTGCTTGATATCCTCGCATATGTTTGTGGACTTTGACGCTGCATTACGGATGGTTGAGGTGAGGCAATTGGAGGCCCATGGGAGTTCCTACCGTTTTCACTTAAATTTGGTTCATATTGATAACGTGGAAAAGGCTCTGGAGGACGTGACACTGAATAATGATCAAGAGTACGGCCTGGTGTATAATGTTCAGCAGATCTTGCCGTCGGGGTTTGTACACGATGGACTGAAGGGCGATACTGCGTCGAATGATCCATTTGATCTTGTCCCGACATAGGAAGTAAAGGAGCCTCCGAAGTTGGGCGTGCTGGAGATGGACTAGGCACGGCAGGAGCTGGTGCCGGTGATGGTAACGTATGATGTGTTGGCTTTCTAATAATATGCGAAGGTGGAGAGAGCGCCCCCATTATTTCTTCTTCATCTTCAATTTCTGGTTGCTCACGACGCTTTTCCGCTGCTTCTCGCATCACTGTGGCTTTGTGGATTATATGCGCTTCAGGTTCAATAGGTTCAGAAGGCGGACGTGGTGGAGCGACGACAGAAGATGACGCCGATGTTAATGGTGGAGCGGCGGCAGCAGATGGTGGTCGTGATGTTGGTGTCGGAGCTCCTGACAGGGCAGGAGTCCCTTCTTCGGTAGAATTACCTCCAGGCCACATTTGATGGCCGTTACCGTCTTGCGCCTGTTTCGGAATTCCCATAAAGTACTGACGCGTCCCTTCCAGCACATTGTTGAAACTGTCATCCATACTACGCACTCCCGCTCCTATAACCACCACCTAAAAGAAAACAGTACATATTTAATAATAAATTTATGTAATCTATCAACACTGAGAATTATTTAATATTAAGATAATGTAAAAATACATGCACTTCTTTTTCATCATACATATAACTTCTTGTAAGAATGAATTAAAATATATACAATTACATTTAATAATTCGAAGTGAAATTCAGCGAATACTATATCTAATCTTCGTAATTTTGTATTTAATAATATGCCTTATTTATGAATGTTTTATTTAAGAAAAGCTTCAATTTAATAATGAATATTATCTGTGGAATTTGACAACAGAATCGTATTCTAGTAATTCTAGTAATAAAAGTATATGTTTAATTTGGCATTCGTAAAGTTATTATTATTGAGCCGAGATGGCCTAGTGGTTAGAACGCGTGCATCTTAACCGATGATTTCGGGTTCAAACCCAGGCAGGCACCACTGAAATTTCATGTGCTTAATTTGTGTTTATAATTCATCTCGTGCTCGGCGGTGAAGGTAAACATCGTGAGGAAACCTGCATGTGTCTAATTTCAACGAAATTCAGCCACATGTGTATTCCGCCAACCCGCATTGGAGCAGCGTGGTGGAATATGCTCCAAACCTTCTCCTTAAAGGGAGAAGAGGCCTTTATCCCAGCAGTGGGACATTTACGGGCTGCTAATGTAATGTATGTAAAGTTATTATTTACGATTTACGTCGCTTATTATATATATTTTTTGTATCTATTTCTGACATTGTTGTGGATACATATTATATTGTTGTAAATATTTTGCGATATTATATTTTATTATTTCTATTTTGTTAAATCCATCTCGTAGGATCTGCAAGATTATCAGTATTCCAATCAGCTTAAAAATGAATTCATTAGATCTTTTTCTTAATACCTTCTGTGACTATTGTAATGTACTAATATTCTTTAGAAACGTTGGATATCCTTAACGCGTCGTTATATTTACAAAGTAATTTTAGTTTTAATTAAAAATAAATACTTTAACCATAGGCCAATATCGTAATTCGGGATAGTTTATGGTACGCAGAACTTAAGGTGCGTGATGGGGTCGTTAACCGTTGGTTGCCCTTGAGCGTTCCTCGCCCCCACACACAGTAATACGTAAGCAGAACGAACGCACACAATGAAAAACCTTCCGCGAGACTGTACTAAAAAGTTTGTCGACCTTATTAAGCATGTCAATGTTATCTTTCCTATACTGTTCGTACTGCGTATTGTGCCTTAATGTGTCGTTTCGAAACCTATTTAAACATACTTTAACCGACTCTAACAGAACTTTATGTTTTTAAGTCACTTTACAAATAAACGTTTCTTTTTAATAAAATATATTCGCTTTACATGATAAATCAAACCAGGTGTCTGAATTATGTTTATTACAATTAATGCATTGATATTAGGATCAATGGACGCAGCAAAGCTGTCTCCGTGGCGACCGCCCTCGATCGATCGGAGCCCTAGACAGCTCCGAATGCGTAAATAATATTATTATATATTTGGCTTTTCATAAGATCACCTTAATACGCATTTACTTCTAGATACAGCTATATTGCTTAAACGTATCTTTCATCTTTCCTCGTATCTAATTATTTTAAGTTAATTCAATTAAAATAAGTATGGTAATATAGGAGTTATTTCTTTATAAATGTATTTCTAGTATATCGTCGTAATCTTAGACAAACGGCAAATGTGCAATTATGTAAATTGCATGTCTACAGCGTCTTTAAAAGTTGTACATATTTTTCTAAGATGTGTATTTGTTTCTAGCTCATAGCTTAGCCCACAAGAAAAGTTAGAGGCTATATGAATGTTGCTTCAGTGTAAGTTAGTTATCTTTGAATATCAAATAATACTGCTCATAATTGAAAAATAAAGTTTAAATTATATTATATACAAAAAAAAAAAACAAACTTATATTTACTAGTGCAAAGAGTTAACTATACAAACATCGTTAACATTGCATTAACTTGTTTTCCGTTTGCACGAGCAAGATGCATTACGTTCGTGTAATTATGTTATGCAGTTGTATGGATTGAACGGCGACTAGTATACCAATAGAAACAACAACCTATTTTTAACGTGGTTAAATAGTTTCGATATCAAAATAATATTCATTCAAACAATTTTTCCTTTTCTTGCATATATAATTCCCGAATTAATATGCAATGTAACAAAAATTATGTAATTTCCGGTAGCTGAATGCGTTCCTGACAGATCCGTAAACGAACGGATGATGTAACTTTGAACTGGCTAGGAATTTGCCCTACTAACGAATAATAGCATTATTAATAAATAAGAAGCATTTTTTTAATCGAAACTGCTTCGTTACTGTGTCTGCTGTTTATTTTAGTAGTGACACCAGTAAAAACTGAAAAACTACGTCGACGTCGACGACGTGAAAAAATAATTTAAACTTAATTTTGTAAATCATTATTTTATGCCGCGCTATACTTTTTTTAGGGCTATTAAGAAATTATAAATTACTGCAATAACCGGTGTCAACGTCGATTGTAGTTTAAATGCTATTATAAACACATGCTGGAAGACTATTTCAATTTTTTTGTAGATAAAGCATAGCAAGGCATGATACACGACGACTTCTTTCTCAATACTTGTTCTATATACTTATACATAAAACGTGCAGGTGGCTTTATAAAAACTTTTACAGATTAATTGAATACAATACTATATAAATAATGTAACGAGGGTATTGCAATATCGTGAGGAATACGATACATAAAGCATTTTATTTTATTACACCTCTTACGACTAATAGCTCTGCTACGATAAAATATATGTCATACAATGTTGTATATCATTATTATATAATGAATACATAATATTACTAAAATCATTTCAATATTGTTTACCGGTATCAAGTTATATTCTTACAACACTCTGTAATAATTGCTGTCTACTTTTGAAATGTAAAAATGTATCTCTAGGAAATTATATTTGTTTATTTAATATGAAAGGTCTTATCTGTCGTAGAATGGAAAAGATTCGATTCCGCGAACGGCGCAACGGTTTTTATTTCTTTTACAACCTATTTATAATATAGGAAATAACCCGGAAGCTATCATTTCTCAGAACCAGAATGTATGAACTTAATAATCATATAATAAATTTCAGAATACAAAAGTTTTTTTTTAATTTATCAGCAAAAGCATTTTCGTCGTATTCTTAAATTGAATTGAGCAGTGAAAATAATTTAAAATTAATGTTCCTGAAGAAAAGTACTTTGTCTAAAGAGTCGAGTAAATGCCGTAATAACTTTGTTTCTCTCATTGATGTTATGAGTATAATTTCTCACAAAATAGTTTTTTGTTTCGAATTAAACTATACATTAGTATTGAGAAACTAATATTTTTGTATAATTTATTCCTTAGTTAATTTCTCAGTTTACTAAATTTTTAATTGTTTAATGTTTAATAATAAATCATTTAACTAAACTAACGTAAGCAGTATAATATCAATTAAAATATATTACAATAAATCACCTTTCGATGACAGCTACCCTGCTTGATGAGAGTGACAGCCCCTAATCGCGTTCATGTCTCCTCCTTTGTTTTTGGTGTAACCTGAGAAAAAAAAAGATGTATTTATATATCATAAATTATATAGATACGTGATTGTCACAAATAAGATTAATTAGATACATGAGATTATATATATATTGAATTATTGACCCAAAACAAAATAAGTCAAAATCTAATAGCGCCACTCTAAACAAAACGATATCATATTTATTATTTATTTATATACTTACACTAACTACGTGATATTTTTATTAAATGTGGCCAACTTTTGCAATTTTTTTACCAATAAGATGATAATTTGTGTTCGTAACTGAATTAATTGTCAATAAAAAAAATACGTTTTATTATTTCTTAAAGAGAACTCGAACTTCACTTAAAATCAATGTATTTTTATTTCAATATTCCAACATATTGTTCTAGTTAATAAGATACATTTATAATGACTACTATAATTTAACTAATTTAAAATAGGGCATAGATATCGTAAAAAATTAGATATATGTAACGAAACAGCTACTTAAATATTCATCAACAATTTAGCAATTCTGTAAGAAACGAATTTGAAACGCAACGGTAAATGCGGTCGTGAATTATACTAAATGGACGCTATTGACATGCGAAATTGGATACAAAATAGAGAATGCACGTCAATATGGCGTAGTAACAACGGTTTCCGAAATTTAAGTTTTATATTCATAAACCATATTCAAATTTATAAATCTATAGGCGATGTTACACAAATGAATTAGTTTTGCAGTTCTTTCGTTTAGGATTTAAATATTTCTGATTAAAAAAGAGTTTTCGTTTATACCATTTGCATTGAATCTCAAGCAATCGTTAATAAATGTTTAAACAGATACTTCACAGATTCAATATCTATTTATAACTGTTAAAATGGGTTAGAATGCACTCAGCCTTAACACATAAACTTAAAAGAGATTGATACGCTCGGGAGACGAGTTCGTTACATTACGTTTTATTTGGATCAACACTTTCATAGGATACAGCACTACTTGAGTATCTATGAGTGTCATTTGGACATTGACCCACATACAATTCTAACTGATAAACAATTCAGTACATCACGTGAATTGACTTGTAAAGCGATATTGTTGAATAAACGCAGTCGGCGAGTCGTGCCTCATAGTTTACTATTACGTAAGCAATGTTTTGTTCAACTAGGAATTATTTCTATAGTGCTTCCGACATTTATAATATAACGAAAAAATATTATCGTATTTAACTTCAACTTCAAATTATTATTTGTATTTATAAACACAGCTTAGTATATGTATTATTCTTTATATTACCAATAGAATATTCATAAGTAATTTTAGTAAAATATTCAAATAATTCTGTTATCTTGAAGTAAAGTTTGAAGATTTTCAAAATAAATGAACGGTCTGTTTTGATGACTATAATGTTTTAACATGTTTTACGATATATTTTTACGTACTTATTTATTAAAAAAACTATGAGTATTCATATGAATTTTGATGTAAGCTTAACAAAAGCAAATGAATAATATACAAATGTGTATCAGTAGTACCAGTTTGGAATTTTTAAAAATAGGTACTTACTTAATTACAATTTTAATTTTGGATGAATAGTCTGACGAAGATCTAATATATAAAACGTATTTAATTCTTATTGGATTTTTTTATCGCGACATTAATCAATTAATGAAATGTTATTAAACCTGCTATATTAGTCGAACGACAAAATTATGTTACGCGAACAAAATTCTATAGCTTATTTATCATGGGCACACAAACACATTGTGGTATATTTGTGTGCACTATTTATACACGGCTCACAGCTGTGCCGGTCGTTGCCCTCGGTGCGCGAAACAAGGTGAATCGCAAGACTATAGTTTTTGTCTTCACAACTGAAATGTGACTCGTTTTAATGTGCTAGCGATACATGAGATCATGTCTATATGCGTGATGATTACGCAGATTTATGTCGGTACATTTCATTAAAAAATATATATACACGTATATTTATCGCAATATGCACAATTTTAAATATTGAGGAATTACTTAAGATTTCATCAGATAAGATTTTATTAATAAACATGTAATTCTAAACGTGTAGTAGGTAGAGATTGTTTGCGTAGGCACATGTGACGTGGGCAACAGCGATCATGTGTTAAACACCCGCAGTGCATTAACACGATGCATTTCAACACTTTCACTGAAGCACATCGGGACAGCGACCTTATCAACGAAAATGATAATATGCGTTTTTTTACTCTCATATCTTTAAGTACATTTTAAATGTAATTAATACGAAGTAACGGAGATAAGAAACTTTCACGTGTCATAATATCATGATGTAAACATATTCGTATGTGCCTAATGTTGTAATTCATTTACGAGTAAAATTGTATTTAATGTAATATTTTTTTTAAACAACAATAAACGTTTAATTTAGTAACACGTTTGAATTTCATTAAATTTATGAAATATTTAGAATGTAATGTGTATGGCCTATGTTTAGGTAAACTTACGTGGTAATTTATTTTGAAAACAGTGCCTAAATGTAAAACACAAACGAATTAGCATGTGGTACAAATACGACTTAATTTTCGAATCAATTTCAAAGACCATTAATCTTTTCACCCCTAGAGCTCGGGTGAGCTGTGCCTACATAATACCTACGACCTGAATGTGAGCACGCAGCAAGCGACATAAATAGGGTTAGGGTAGGAGAAACGAAATTATGTCCTTTCCCTGGGCACAGAGCCTCGATAAACGTGACGAGATAATGTATAGGGTGCGTTTAATTGAATAGATATACAAACTCCACTTCGAAACATTATGGAATTATTTTTGCTCTTTATAAACTATTTTCCGATACGATTTACGCTAAAGTATTCTCCCGTACTCGTACTGTATACCACTTGTCATGGCGATCACGGTATTTAAGGAACGGAAGCGGAACGGAATATAGCTGTTTATGTGTTCGAGCGCCATCTAGTTACGAGATACATTAAAACCTTCTCCATTAACCATATAATAAATGCGAACGTTTATCGGTCAAACAGTGTTTATATCAATGTCAAACGCCACCACTACCGTCGCAATAGGTAAGTAATATATAGACATTGGCGAAATAATCTGCGCCCTGTCGGCACAACTAAAAGCCTAAGAATTGAATTCAAGTAACATATATACGAACATCAATTTCTATATTTTATACACAATTAATTGATGATAATTCGTAAAAATAATAATATATTTCAAGAATAAAACGTTATAGAAAAATGCACTTCATTTTAATTTACACGTGGCATCTAAATATAGATTTGAGAGTACGTAATAATATGGTACAGGGAACAGCATAATCAATACGATGCGTTTATATTTAGAACCACCAACCTCTCAATATATTATCGCAATTGTCCCAACTTATCCGAACTATAAATTCGTTTTAAAATTTTAAATCATTATTACGATTAATATATGTAAATAAATATATCTATACATTACCAGTATTGTTCTTCCGGGGTGATAACTTATCTCATTGATTATAATTCCGATTATGAAATCTAGATAAAAGGTTTTTTGTTGTCCAACAACATATTTTGTCTTTAAAATAACAACTTAATTAAAAAATAATAAACTACTGCATTGTATTAAAAATGAATTCCTTAAGCGTTTATAATAACATAAAATTCTGGTTTTTCATGCCAATAAAAGCGTGTAAAACTGCTAAGCGCTCCTTATAATCTTATAATATCATGTAGTATTTCCTTATCCGAAACGCGCTGCATATTCTGCTATAAGTTTTACGAATATGGGTTTAGTCTTTAATTAATTTATTTTATAAGCCAATGCCATGTACCATCAGCAACTATACAAAGTTGCTACTCAATTGGAACGGAACAAAAACGGACCTAGAGCTATTTTTTAAAAATAAACTCGAAACCATCGCAGAACGTAATCGTGAATATTATCGTAAATATTAGTGTCGGTTTATGAAATATTACGAGTGAGATACGAAGTGGGTTCCTACAGATGAGCTTCAGAGAACAGAAAAAAAGCACGTATTTTATCTACTAAGATTAAAAATGATTACTGTTTGTAGCAAAATTAACCATTCTGTATAATTTATTTTATTATATTTATTGTTTATGCGTTCTACACAGACGTCCTTAATATATGCGCGCGCATAGGAATGCGTTGTTTTCTAAATAGTCGACTCGTACGTTCATTATTTACTAACACGAAGTGAGTTAGCAACAATTTCTCAATATTTATTTAGAGTGTACGCATGTATACACTTCTAAATACTATTTCACATATATCTTATGATGCAACAAGCTTGTTATAAATTTGTTTGTTAAATGCTATCGTCGAACCTCAAATGTACATTATTAAAGTTTTTAAAACTGACAAAAAGTATGACGTATTTACGAGTCGAAGCTTTTAATAGGTGTTGTTTAATGGTTCCTTTCGGTTCCTATATGTAATTTATACTGTAACTATTTTCCGCCCGCGGCTTCCCCTGCGTGGTGGAATATAGTGGAGGCATAGGTAAATATTATTATTTTATGTACCCCCGTGTAGTTGAGACATGAAAATGTAACGAAGTAATTTTTACAACGACATATAATATTTGTCAGAATTAAAAATATATTTCAAGCTATATTATTAATTAGTAATGAAAAATTAATTATATATTGACTCATAATTTTAATTCATTTAAATTTCAAATTTATATCATAATTATCAAACTATATATAATAGTTTAAATGTGGGCCTTCATTTTAATCACCGACAATGATTATATAATAATTAATTATAATGTCATTCATACAATAAAGGTCACATGAAGAAAATAGATTCAAGGCAATGAAGCGATGGCGGCGGAAGAAAATGCGACAAGGCAAACGTCGAGAGACCGTCAACAAATAGTTCTTCAGGAGAGAAATTCGCTTTGAACGAGTCATCTTAGTATAATTGCTAGCAATTCTTTTAATTGGAAATACATCTCGATAGAATGAATGTATAATCGCTACGTCGTCCTCGTGAACGGCCCGTCGTCATTTAAAGGCGTTTCAAGCGCGTATTTATTTAATTGCAAGCCAATTACACGGAATTCAGACTGTGTTTCTGGTTTTACTGTTTCGTTGCAACGTTAAACTAATAATGATACATAAATACATAACGATATACGAACAATATGTTAATGTGCGTTTTGGTTATATAGTTTTATAGCTTCGTTCCTCAACTCGTGGGTCGTGATATCATTTCGCAGCGATGCGCGGGCGCGCCTGTGGCCCACATAACGTGATCTATTTTTCAACAGCTCGCTCTAGCGCCCTCTATAATTAGAACCGCATTGTTTATTGCGATCGGCCGACTTACACCGAAGCTCCTACTTCCTGTATCTGTTAACCACACTTTAGGAATTTACCTTGATATAAATACTTGAATAACAAATAATATAAGTCGTATAACGAAATACGACTTACTGTTATTGAATATACTGCACCCTTATAATTAAAAAAGGGTAAACAACCTTTTGCAATCGTAAACAAGTGTGTCTTGATTTTGGAAATGTTTTTACAACGTTTAATCCTTTTGAATCGTCATCGTAAAAAAGCTATCAGAAGTTTAAAATGTTTTATAGAAAAAATCCACATAAAATGCTCGATGTACGTTTTCATGAATCACATGCATGTAATAATGATATACAATTAAATAGTTGGGATAAAAATAAAAAGGTTAATTACCTCGATCGTTTCCTTAAATCGACGTAAGCTCAGACGAAACATGGCAAAAACCGTTCGCGGGTAATCAGCGTGTTTCAAAATAACGTCAGTAAATTCTCATTAGGCTCGTTTAAAGGACTCGACATCTGTCTGATGTCTGAACGAACGCAAATAGGTCGTGATAAAATACCTGCTGGGTCTATTTTAAGAACTGAAACAACTAGCACTGTCCGTTTGGAATGTGTCCAATATACACATTACAAATTGGGTTTGTTAATGTATTGTTATGTTTACACTCTCGGTTTATTATATTGCAGATTATGTTAACTGGCAACATTTAAGTTTAATAAATATATTACTACATATTAGATCAGTTATTAGAAAGATCTTTTCATCTGAATATCAATATCATAAATAATTATCAGTAAATAGTTATCAGTTGAAAACGGATATAAAATATAAATTATAAAGAAACAAGTCAAAAATATGTTTCCTGTTGATGTGATTGTAAACAAAGAAAAAAAAAACTTTCATCCATATTTAATTGTAATAAAAATATATAGTCTTCAAGGTGAAGTCGTACTCGTTTCTCCGTTTTTGTTGTCTACTAATAAATAACCTTTAATTAAAACGCCTTATTTTGTTTTTTTTTTTTAAGGAATATAAAATATAGAAAAAACACTGTGGTCGTTATTGATGTCGAGAATTTAAACCGATTAAAAGAATATTGGTTTAAAACCACTGTTTGTCAGCAACAATATTCTAAATTTCGGGTACAGTATAACGTTACCAAGCTTACGATGTTCGGCGTACGGAATTTTAAACAGTATTACTGTGCACTGTTACGGGCCGTTCGTGATTGCTTTTGCATTATACATATATATTTTTAACACTGATTTGTTTTTTCTGCGTAAGTAAACGCAATCGTTCGCAGATTTCTCAAAAGATATTCAATAAACTGAGCATGTAGAAGGTCAATGCAAATGATTTAAAATACGTATGCTTTACATTTTCTTCACATCGGGTTTTTATTCCATTTTTTTTAAGATTTCAATGATGCATATTTTGTAAATGCAAATTATATTCGGCATTTGCCGAAGCTACATAAGCTGCATTACTAATACAAACAATAATAAGCAAAAAGGCATATGTTATATAAAACGATCAGTATGTTTTAATTGTTTCTATTCTGATAACCAAAAGGGTTATTGATATTGGACCTTTTAGCACCAGGCTCATTGATATGCTTTTATAATTTAACAATAATTGGGCGTTATATTAATATCACGATTAATTTTATTGATAAGATTCCAGTGACAGCTAAAACGTATATTATCGTCGGAATGTAACTTTCGGCTGAACACGTATTGTTACAACACTGCTATAATAGACTATAATCCAATAAGAATCACGTATTGGATAATATAATCTAATTATCACTATGTGCATAATATTATAAAAAGCTTTTTTTATGTTTATGTACTTTTTCGATGTGTCCATACAATGACGTGGCAGGATTCCATTGATTGACAGTTTTTCTATATGGCACACATATTGCACTTTTTATATTCATAATACACTACGGATAGAACAAGGGTCTACATAAAACGTTCATGGCCAAATATACATAGAAAATTCTAGTGTTCTTGCCGAATTATCAGAATAACTCGCCAAAGTTTCATCAAAATCTAAAGATACTATTATAGAGACGAACACACAAACATTCATGTTATTTACATAGATAAATATAGAAAATATACAAAAAGGCTGAAAAACTACAATGTTTTAAAGGAAGCTTATTGATTGCAGTAGTTGAAGTCTAGAGACTAGAATGAAGTACAAATCTATTAATTACAATATTAATAAACAAATGCTTCCTCATCCTAACAGACCTCGCTAAAACGACCGCAAGCTCAGAAAGTCACGCTCGTTAGCTCGTCTACAGCGAATTGTGACACGCAATCGAGTTGTTTTCCTTCTACTTTGTGGGTCAGTGGGTCAATAGCTGGTTACTTGAGAATTTTGAAGCAATACCAAACCGGTTCGTGCATTACATTAGCTAAGCCTAACTCGAATATGACCATATCGTTGTAGGCGCAATTCAGCCAAGGCTCTTGAATACGTGTTAAAAAAATTGAATTATTATTGTTGTATAAGAAACTTTCTATACAGTTAACATTAAAATATATCGATAAATTTATCACAAAAACCTCTTTGGAACTAACCTACTCTACTTTCGATTTTAATTAAGCGATTATAATTCTAATTCGAAATAAAATAGTTACTTACAATGCTGATGCAAAGAGGCTGATGTATTTTTTTCAAGGAACTTAACAAAAATCGAGTCGATACTCGATTCAAATTTAATTTTATCAGCATGTTTTCTTTATATGTTATGTATTAGATTTGGAGAAAGAACTACAAAAGTACCTAAAAAAAAATTGGATCGAGAGATATCTAACCTCAATAAAGTAGAAAATAATATTGTTATTCATCGAAAGTCGAACCAGGTTGTGAATCATAAACACAAATTCAAAGACAAAAAATTATAATTATTGGTAAGACTAATGTTTCATAAGTTTAAATTTTGAATAAAACATAACCAGCCGTTAGTTCCGGAGTTCAAACAACGGTGACGATTACGCAAGTAGATATGAAAATCGTTTTGATGCCAGATAGCAACACGATAAAGATCATAGTTGTGCAAACGAGTCGGTCAGCGGGCCAATGTCATGCGCTCCCCGGCGGCCCGCCTGCTCTAAATACACTGTAACAGCTTAACTACTCTAAAATACATTCTCTATTACCCTCTTTTACATCTATCGGGAACTATTATTTACAATTAAATTTCTACTAGTTTTACTCGAGTATAATGTCCAAGTTTTAATTTAAATAATAACCAACATTCAGTATTATAACGTATGGTATATATGTTTATGTTCTTTGCAAAGAATCGCGAAAGCACAGCATTTTCATCGATTTTTTTTTATGAGACATATTTAAGCTTTACTTTCCGCATTTTATGAATAACATCATAGACCTCGTCACATCAGATAATTAGATAAAGAGGCGTGTCTGCAGATGGCATCAACCAAAAAATTTTAGACTCAAGCTCGGGCACCCGTTTACTGTTTTTATTTAAACAACATAATTTTACAAGAAAAATACCTGATAGCTTTTGCATCAACTTTATGAGAAGAAGAATATTTTTGATTAACCGAACTTTCTTGTCCAAGGAGCTAGGCTTTTCAGTTGCCTGGTGTCTGAAATTCTATCGTGGCAAGAGTTATGTTAGACTGACTGACTGTAAGATTTGGAATCTTTAATATTGGCCAAATATTATTCATATATATGAATATATGAATAATATTTGGCCAATAATAGTATCGTCACATCACAAATTACTTAAACACTGAGCAGTTTCTGGGCAGGTAGTGTAGCGAACGTTTACTAAGAAACTTAACTGAAAGCACGCTGACTGCTCGTAAACCAGACTGCATAGCGCCACATGATGGCACTTGTGTTTCGCTTCCAATGAAATCTTGTCCTTTAAGAAAACCTTAGAATGACAATTGTCAACAACATACCTCTATGTTCTCTACAATTTTTTACGATTATGTAACTGTATTCCTCATGTGTTTTATCAACTTAAACGTATATATGTCCTTCTATAACTTTTTGCTTATCATTAATTAAATTTAGCTGTTCAAAACGTTATCTTATCAAAGTAAATACTTATTTAAATACAATAGAAGTAGATGAATCATTAAGAGATTATCCGGAACACCAGAGAGCGCATTCTGGGAAACATAACATAGTTGTTTTTATTTTATGATTACGTCACATTTTTTATTGCTAAGGAAAATGTAATTCATAATTATATATTACAATATCCATATTACGTAGAAAATAGACAGACTACTACTATTAACGTGAATAATACCTGTCCCTACCTTTATTTGTTTCACTATTTATTTTAAATGAAGCTTTCGCTATGGGTCATACATTATCTGCTTATATGTACTGCACTATATATAAAGATTATATTTAGATAAAGAATATAGAAGATAAAGATTTATATTTAATCGAACATACTGTTACCTTAAATAAAGCAGTAGGTTGTAAATACTATTATAAGCGAATAAAATCAAAAATAAATGATAGGATAATGTTGAACATACACATTATTTGTAGATCGAAGTAACGCGTTACTAGAATGCGTAAGTAGCCTTCGGTATATTACCATTGGACACCATTACAACGCTCGTAGGGTACGGGCGAATATCGCTCGGCACGATACTATGGTAGCACATTAACATACTTCATGTTATTTATAATATTAGAGTATATCAATACAAAAAAATCTTACAATAGTAGCGTATGGGGGAGTACGAATCAATAATACGAAATAATTGTGTATGTATTATGTATTGATAACTAAAACGAATATAATTCTTTTATGTGATCTTTATAATATTTTGTTTTAAATATTTGTAACGAGCGATATTACATTCAATATTCCCAAATGCATAATGATTGTCCGATGTTCCAATCTCATCTTAACTAATATTATAAATGCAAAAGTGAATTAGCATACACTTTGTCAGCAGTACAGAATAGGACATACTTAACACGCGGGCCGAACCTACGTAAGTCGTAACTAATTACCAAGAAGAGACAAAGAAAGGAAACTTTATAAATCGTACGTTCGTCGACGTAATTGTATTTACGTACGACATTTGTTATTATAAATATTATTATTATTTACTATTCACAATAATATCTAAAGAAAACAGATTGCAAGTGCGTTATTAAATTCACATTTGCCATCAAACTGTTAATACGTAATGATCAGTTGGAACGGTTCGCGGAGTCGTCAGTATGCCTGCGCCGACGCGGAAGTGCCGGTGAAAGTGCGGAGAAAGCGCGCAGTTTACCTAATCGGCGCGGGCGCAGCGCGGACGTTACATCAGTCGACCACGTTGTGAAAGTCAATGTTATACAGACAATCCGTGTGAACACACATGCTGTTTGACCGATTTTTAAATTAAGGTTATTTTAATTGTTATGATAAAGTACAATTTGGTATTGTTATTATTTTTAGTTGTAAAAGATATTTTTGACAATTCACTGCATAATATTGAAAGTTTAATTTAAATTATTCCCAATGATTAAATTTTCAAATCATGATTCTAATTTAATTTGAAAGATTTTTTCTATAACTAATGTTATAATATCAAGGTAAACCAGCCATCCCAACTCGCACGTGACTAACTCAACGAGTTGATTATGATAAATTAAATTACTATAGTGTACGACTTCAAAATTACTCACGTTCTGTAATTTGCTTGGTATTAAAATAAAATAAAAATGATTATTATTTTTTAGGTGGAATAAGTTTCTCAATTGCATAGTTGGAAAAATATTTTAACTTTAACGTTTAAGAGGTTCGGATTAATTTCATTAAATTGTATTATTTTGAGAATGCCACAACAGCCTAACCACCATATATCTAAAACTTTGTCGTTTCATCAATTACGATAACTTTAGAGTTTGTTGAAGAAAAAGAGATAAGATTGATAAAATGCGGCTACGGCTTTGGCAAATAGGACATGTTTCGTACATAAACCACAATCGGGCTTGAGGCGTCATAGTTACTTCCGCATTGAACGCAACAAGCCATCTCATTCGCTGTATTCAGCGGTCGAGGTTGTTATTGTAACAGATGTATAAATTGACAAATGTTTAACATATAAGATAATTATATTTAAAAAACAAAAACCGACCTCAAAAATTGACCTAAATGTAAAATACCTATTGAATGGGATCAGCTTCGAACTGTACTGAATGACGCAGATACTGATCATTAAAATCGGGACTGGCTTGTGTTATTAACTTTGGGATAACGATTCAGATAAATTGTATTTATATGTCTAAATTCTATTTTTGAAAAACGAGCTGTTCGAACTCTTTTTTCTCGGAGCTAGACAAACTTATTATTAACTATATGTTAATGATGATATGATTTTGTTGATTTTTTTAGCAAAGTTGTAACAATTAATTTACGATGTGTATTAATCTGATTGTCAATTAATTTGACAGTAACAGTGACTCAAATTGTATGTAATTGTAAGGACGAACCTGTTACAGCAGGTTTCCGACTTCGCAATGTCAATACATCCGCGTTGAAACAAAGATTCTATTTTTAACAAAAAAAGCGAGCAATTACTTCTACGATTGCTATGCATAAACACAATATAGTCTACATTCCGAACCGGTGGTACGTTTTACATGTAATTTTTCTTCTAAAATAACGAATCAAAAATGCTAATAGGTTCTCTTTATACTTTAAATTGAGTGTTTTTATGCTTTTAGTTTTTGCTCTTCTACTGGATAACAAAATAACTATGTCAACAAATAATTGACGAAAATACAAAATGGAGAAAGTAGAGGGGCGTTATCGTTCTAAGCATGATAGTGAGTATCTAAGTAGGTCATGAAAGACGTACATCACGTTGCAAATTAATTGGATAAATTCGAGTTATAACCATGCCGTATATTTTTTTTACAGCATGTAATATACCTGATACAGCTAAGAGAAATTACCAACGCTTTATCATACTAATGATAAATGTTTTGTATTTATTAATGCAAATTAATAAATACAAAACATTTATCACTGAAATCCTTGACCTAAAATTGAAGCAGATAATGACTATCGCGTGACCCACTATTAAAAACATCCATGTTTTATTTGGAAAATTTTCATTTCGCATTTATCAAAATTTTATCATAAAACAAAGTAAGGTATAGTGTACATTGATTTCTCTTTATACAAAGATATAAACAAAATAAATGTATGACATGTTTTCAAATTACTCACCCGTACGTATTTCCAAAAATAACATGAATCACTTCGACGAATACTAAGAACAGAGTCTGATATTTCTTAATATCGACATAAAGTTTAAATACCATGTTTTAATCCGTACTCCGAAACAGTCGTCAGGTTTCATTTAATTAAAAAAAACAATAAATTCTTCTTGAAGCGACTTTAATATTCGCAAGATCAAAAAAAATTAAGTCATTTTACGACGACCAAAATTTAATCTTTAATTTAAAGACTTAATTTATTTTTAAGCCACTGATCGGCCCCGTTTCGCACGGGTGCAATTTTATATATTATTTGGTCATAGTCCCTATTAGCGTAAAAACTTACGGCATATGCTTTCATAAGTTTTCTGAAAAATTCAAATTTTCTTAGCATTTTTTCTTATTTTTATTCCTGTAACCCTCTAAACTAAAGAGTATTAGAATACTAAAAAAAAAAATGAACTCTATATGTTATGACGTGACCCAATGAAATATAGATTCATTTATTATATATGTATATATAGATTTACGTTAATTTAAAATTTATTTATCGGATTCAAATCATTTTAAAACAATTTAATGTTTAAAAGAATAACGAGCGGTTGATTCTTAAGTTGATTTAACAAGTTGCTTCCTCGTCGGCGTTGTCGGTAGGAAACGCAGGCCGCCAGTGAGCGTGCCTTGACCTCTTTTGGTGCTAATACCTCTCTACATCTGGCTATTGCAACCACAAGATGTGTTGTATCTATCGACAAGCATAGGCTTAGTCGCCAAGTAATTCCTACCTATAAAACATGAGAATTTGAAGTAATTTATTTTATGGTATACGAAACTCATGCAAGTGTAATAATAATTTCACTATCATATCGAGATTATGTGAGTTAAATTAACATTTTATTGTCATTGTTACCTACTATTAAAAATACTTTTTTCTAGATATTATTAATAAATGTAAGAAATTAATCATTATAAGATAAGCGGCGATCGTACATGTTTCTTTATTTTTGGACAAAATGTTTTTGGCGCGTCAAAAAAACTGATTTCTTCACAAAATTTCCGAGAACTAACGTTAGTATGCATGCCAAACGTGTTATGTTATTACATTTATATAAACAACGCTGTTGTTTTCATTTGCCTTTTACAATTTTTTTCTTTATATGTCGTATTGAGAGTCAACAACTCATTAATTGACTACGTAATCCTATTGAGATTGACAAAAAACAAATTAAGAAAAAATACACGATGAAAACGAAAATCATCTATTGTATCTGTATAAAAGATATATATTCAGAGAAATAGTCAGCCAAAAAAATATTCACAACGAAATGTCAACAGCTAAAATTAGCGAACATTTACACGAGGTCATATTGCGCGTCAGTCAATTCCCGATTTCCTCACGATGGCGCTCATATTGCTTACATCTTTGCAATATCATTATCAATTTAACCTTGCTTAGCTATTCTATAAGCGGCTTCTACAAAATAGATGCATAATATTAAATTAGATCTAAGTCTAAGGAAGGCCAATACCTACACAGCGAACGTGAGAATTCAAAATATATGCAAGTTCTTTACACCTGCGCGGAATGCCTCGATTGAGTCTTAAAATTTATTGCCTCCTTACGGAAAAAGATTTTGACGGCTACCTGGTCTCTTTTTATACGACAAGATAGCTCATGAAACGAAACAGACCCTGATTGTAACATGTTCCGTATTAATATGATGGACAATATTGTTTTATAATTGTAGCTCCGAACAGGTACTTACAAGACTGTCCAGATTAAGATTTTTAGCAAACTTCAGTCCTTATGCTTAGTTTTTAACTATGACTAATTCTTCATAATTATTAGAGCAAAAAACTTTACTGTAGTATCTACGAATTTGAGACGCCATAGCTCCAATTCTCGATTGTAAATTGTTTAAATAAACTCTACTATTAACAACACGATCGAAAACGGTAACGGGAAACATGTATTAATTGGTTATTAATATAATTTAAATGCAAGGATATCAAAGTATTTAAGGTTGAACAAAATTTCAATAATAATTATTGCTCAGAGAAAGCAAAATTACAATTTATTAGTATAAAGGAACTCTACATTTTTCTGATAAATTAATTATTACGGATGGTATAACTGAAACTATGACCATCAAAGATCACTCAAATACGTATGTTCGTAATTTAGAGTCTATTTGCAAATAATCGAAAAAAAAATTAACATACAAAACGTTGAAAACTTAATAAATTGTTAGTGCTACACTTTTTTCTTTAATAGTTATTTGAAACGCCCCACAAAAATGTAATAAAAATTGGAAATAAACTTATTCCGATTGAAGTCACTTGATATTTAATATTATAAAAGTATTTTACTTACAGTTGCCATCGAGCTGCTTGAAATCCGAATGGTTAACAATCCATTAACTAATGACACAAATCACTTTATACTTTGTGATACACAATAGTAGCGTCGGCGTCTCAGACACTTCACTTATGTAAAAAAAGACACTCACTTCAATCCGACTTTATTATGCACTAGCTTCGTAAAGTTAATAATTTAAATTGACACTAACGTTTATTCAATAAGAGTAATAATGGTTACATAAACTACACACACCGTATCTGGGTTCACACCCAGCTCCACCAAGTAGGTACCTGTAACAAGACAAAGCCGTGGTAAGTTTCATCATTTTAAAACGAAAAATAAGGAAAATATTATTGTTTTAAGCGTCATATCAGTGGCTAAGAAAGATACTCACTTGGATTATAGTAACTAAAGTGAGTACTAAAATTAACTGGGACGTAAAGAATTTCGTGTTAACGAAACCCGTGCACGTGTTATCAGACCGCTGACCAAACGCTGACTGGCTGGCGCAAAGGGGGAAATCGGTGGGAGGGGAGCGTAGACGGAGGACAGATCGAGGGAGGGAGACTGTCTGGTCGACTGGTTGGTCGACCTATTGGCACGGCACGCACACAAATATGCTGTCAGTAAAGTTTCTAGGTTGATTTGTTTTACGCATACATACGCAGTGACGAAATACCAATACAGATAATTTTATAAAAAGGTTAATCTCAAATATCATCATAGGTTAATTAAATATGCGCTTACATTTCGTAAAATACACTCCAGGAACTATGGTTGCAATAAATTTTCCTAAGCGAGTATCCGCAACCTTCAGGAGTTCTCATGGCCACGCGCTCAAGCGTAAAGGTCATCTCATACTGTTGCCTGGCAAGTGGCAACTAACAATGCTCGTCGAATTGTGGTCTATCCGAGGTTTTAATCGAGTCGTATACCGACTCATATAGAATACAAAGTGTGCCGTTGATAAGAACAGTTATCCAAATGCGAATGAAGGAAACGTTAGTAAGATAACCGGCGTTGATAAGCTAAATACGTAAGCATACTAAAGACATTGAAGGGCGCGCGGAATTTATCATTTTTTAACGTACAAAATTATTTAAGAAGATGAAACAGGTTCACTTCCTACACCGTAGCAACCTTGTATTCGTCACTGTTATCGTATATAAGCTAAACACTATATAAATTAAAATAAATGATATCGTAAATGTAAAAGATTACATATACTAGTTAATTATATATGTTGAAGTTTTAAATATATATGTCTGGTTACTAAAGGTTTTTCCTATATATAAACCTATGCAAATAGACTAAATTAACAAACATTCATGCCTTCATCAGAATTTCTAGACGCATAATATAACATTTTTTCCTATATGTCCGGGTGACCGGGATTCACCGTATTTAAATGCATTTATTTAACTTGCAATGACGTTTGTTAGGGTAGAAATCTTGGAAGCCACGAAATTTAAAATTAGCAAGAATTGACATTTCACTTTTGAATATAATAAAACCGCAACAATTTTGTTTCAGTCTGGTTTTTTAAACTTTCCTAGTTACATTAAGTATTATATTCTAAAATTCGGAATAAAAACACTAGACTATAAATGAATTACCGTTACTAGAAACATAAAATTTATCATTTAAACTTGATCTCCCATTGGAGCTCTATATTTTGATTGTAGCTTAATATTAATAAAATGTTTTATAGTTTTATAAAACAATTTTTGATACTTCACATATGAATCAATTGTAATTCAGTCTTCGCATCTTATAATACACGCATCTTCGTATTATATCTCGATTGAACCGCTACGCGCAGAGATAAATAAAAATAAATTCTCGGATAATCTTCGTGGGGGTAACGCACTTGTTTGGTTCTGTGCGTCTTTCCCTCTCGCACCGGACCGTACAAGTTTTTTTGCTCGTATGCCGAGTCATCGCCTTACCAGTTTTTTTTTTATATTTTTAATGCCAGCCACATAACTCGTGGCAAATGGCGAACCTTTCACTGAACGAATACCAGATTATATAAAAAAACCTTATTCTTCTAAGAATTCCGCCTGATTAGGTAATCAACACGAGATTTACCTACTAAACAAAATATCGTCAAGGTTTGCTTTTGTTTATAATATAATACATGTAAGAATCTTATTAAGGCATAGAAACTTACACACATTGATGATATCTCCTCAATAATCCATCAGTATTGTTAAACTGAAATCACAAGGTTATTCGCATAACACTAAGAAAAGAGCGTTTTAAAGTCTTCGTCACGATTCGGGACAGAGTTTTCATTAATTTACGATTATTGTAAGATACAAGGTTCTTGTTCCTAGTATGTGAACACGTTGTACCGCGGTTGGAGTAAGACTGAGACCTGTTCGAGAGAAAGTGACTAAGCGCTTACTTTCCAGTCATCCAGCCCGCTGTGGTCTGCACGGCCGACGATCCGCTCGGAGGCTACCGTTACCCTCTTTTTGCGCAACCAGGTCGCACGTAAAGTTCACAACTTGGATAGCAACAACTTTTTTGTAGGTTATGTTAACTTACAACTCTCATAAATCGCATGAACAAATTTAAACGCACCTGATTGCATAATTCCACTGAGACAAAAATATAACTAAGTGCTGACGTGTTCCTGGCGTTATATAAACGTTATGTAGTAATGCAGTAGGTATCGTTGATTACTATTATCGACAAAGATCGAATATAACTAGCAATTAATAATACAATTGATTTGCAATATACATGTTGTAATTAGGTTATTTTAATTACGTTTTTATAACTATATATATGTTTTATAAATTCGTTACTAATTATCTTATATTAAACAGCCTTTTTCAAGGACCATTACTTTCTAAACTTAACGTTAACGTTTGTCAGACGACAAATATCTAGAAACTTCTTAAAATATTCATCTTTTTTATTAAATACAAATGCAAGATGAGATTCATTCGAATAGCTGTAAGCATAAAAGAACCGATGGACTTTGTTGAGGACACGAGGGGTAAACTCCATGCTTACATCATCGTAGTTTTCCCTTGGGTTAAAAAGCGCGATTGAGAAAACATGTCGCGACTCGAGACTGTAGAGTCACTATTTACGACAGTAAACTACGCGATTATATCAATGAGATCAATAAAAATAAACATAATATTACACAAAAAGACTCCATTCCAGATACTAACTAACAAGCGACGCAAATCCCACATAATGTCAGGTTTCCTATAACTTTTTTTTACCCTTTTAAGGTTAAAACTTCAAAAGCTTTACACGACTAAGTTTTATATATAAAAATAGATGCCTTAATATTAATTTTCTCCTATTTCACCCTCGGATGTTATGAATTTCCAAGACGCCGTTATAAATAGCCTTTTAGTTATAAATAGCTTTCCTGAACATCATTTTTAAATTTTTCCATTTATGTATACCTTAGAATATGATTAGTTCAGTGGTACTTTATATAATTACTGCATATATACGACACTTAGACAAAAGACAAATAGTGTTATTTAATATAACTATTGAGGGTATCAGGTATTAGTTAGACTATGTATTTTTCGTACTTCTCATTTTTTTTATCATCAGGACCATCCCTATTTCGTATTTCAATTTTAAGACGCTCTTTGTGAGAGTAGAGTAGTAAGTACATAAAGAGCGCGTGTAAATAAATGGCACTTGCAAAAGTGAAACAGATTAACATATTTTTCATCAGAATCGTTACACTCAAATTTGACCTTGAAATGTACCCTCATCGCACCAAAAAAGATAATGACGTCACTGATTACTCAAAAATATCTTTAATCTAAGTTACAGTAGAACCTTTTTTGGTAAAGCCAAATAAGGAATATACGGTGTATAATGCATAAGTGAGGGCAGTTGAGCTCTGAGCGGCAGTGGCCTGACCTTGTCTCTCATGGACACACAATTGGGTCAAGCGGTCAACAATTTCGCACTTTTTGTGACTGCATACACTAGTCATAACTATCGACTAACTAGTATTGATTGATCAGCTATATTTCAATAAATATGGGGCATGTTTTGGTCTCTAACGATATCGTACACCCACTTACCGTTAATATAAAGTAAATGCCATAAATAAGACAATTAAACATTATTACAGTTTTTATCACAAAAAACTACTGAGTCGAATTCCATGCAAACTAAGAAAATTAACGGGTCGAAATATTTTTTTTTTTTGATTCGAAGGCAATTTTTTTTCAATAACTTATTACTGAATATTTATAGAAACACACATCTGAGAATCGGATACTGAATACGAGCGAACCGAAGGATCTGAACTATACATCTATATAGAGATTTATTAAAATTTAGACTTCCGAAAACTTTCAATTGAGAAGTTAACAGAATAAAGAATTATACTAAAAACGTCATTATTTTGAGTGAAAACGAATACATTGTTAACAGAGTGTAATGGGTAAGTGAGGTGAGCAATCGAGCATTTGACTGACCTTGTCTTTCACGGGCTCACAATTGGGTCAGTCGGTCAGCATTTTCGCACTTTTTACATCACGTGCACGTTGCAGTCGATCATTATTTTTATTTTACTGTTAAATATTTAGTAAATACTTTCACATATTTTCGTTTCATACACTAGTAGGTATTTGATGATATGATATATATTTGACGAATAATGATAGATTTAGTATTTTTCCTTTATTAAATCGATGTTTATATTTCAAATGTATCAGTATTTAAAAAATGTTCTCCTGTTTTATATTTGAAGATATGAAAACCTTCGTTATTTTAACATACATTCTTAATACTCATATAAGTACTTCACAATAGATTGTTTGAATATATTCTTTTTTTTTTTAAATAAGTAAGTAGAATCGTTAATCAATACATTCGTTCTGGTGAACTTCTATTGTGAAGAAAACTATACAAAAGTTCAGTCATCGTCGATAAGATTTTTATTATAATAATGGAAAGTGAAACAAAATTAAATTATTTTTGTTTACTAGTTACGAAATAAATTATGATGACTTACTTCATGTAATTGAAAGGAATTAATATTAATATGATAGTATTGAACATGTTAGTGATGTACATATTTGGTACTGGTCGGTTAAGTTGCATACTAAAGCATATTCCAATGTAAGAGGACAAATCTTTACTCATGTTACTGGAATAGGATGAAATCTTTGACCTTGATTTGACGTTACATCATTAATCAAGATCTAAAATAATCATAATATCAATAATAATAATATCAATGAATATCATAATATTCAAGAAATAGATTCGTCGTCGAAGTTGTTAACGAAATTTCGGAATTATAATTAATATAAGGAGTTTAGTGGATTAGTGTTGTATTGTTAATATAGATAGATTAATAAATAACTATTTATGGAATGGCGCATGGAATATCTAAATTAAAGTTTGTTTATCTTTATCTCCAATTGGAATAGGCTTTCCAAATATAAATAAATATTGGACAACATCACATACATTACTCTGATCCCAATGTAAGTAGCTAAAGCACTTGTAGCTAAAACACAAATGATTCAACAAAGTATACAGTTAGGTATAGTTTTTTAAGGATATAATATACAATATTTCTACTGTACCTACATGTTAATAAACAAACCCAAATCGATAACTATAAGTATTAAAATAAAAAAATATATCTATTCAATTCGAACTTTTTGTGATTCCACGTGTTTTCTTAAATCGTTAATTTTACTAACACCGTCCTCAATAAATAAAGATCGGCCATAGACAAGAATATAAAAAAAAAATCTGTTTCATTCCCTTCTCCACAAGTCCGTCGTCGCAGGTAGATATTGTTTAACTCAGATTGTGCAAGGCGCATTTTATTGAAAGCAAAGAAAGGAAAGAGATAGCAGGTTTAAGAATTTATTGTCATCAATAGTCATCTAATATCGTCTCTCTTTTTTTGACATATCGCGCTGTCCATTCTTTAATGACTTATAACGTAGGGAGAGTTTTTTTTTTAATAAAAATATTTGAGCTATTGTTCCTAAGAACACAATGTGATAACGAAGTTACAAAATACCCTTAGATCACAGTTCACACCGGATATTCATTTCAACTTGTCAACTATAGAATTAGATATTATTTGTCCGATACTTTTTTTTTTAAAAAAACCTAATAGTAATATAAGGAATATTATATATCTATATATAGTTAAGGATTTAAGTTATGATTTATCATCGTCATTGCAATGTATTTTTCTTAGGATAACTAAAACCACAACTATATTCGTTTTCTTGAATGTAATAAATACGTTACTAATTATAGATTTTGACAAAGATCGTCACCACATTTTTATGTTCTAATTTGATTAATAGGAAATAAAATGAGTGGTTAGTCAAAAATTTACTAAAATTGTTTCGAAAAAAATTGAAAATGCAATTAAATTTACTTTCATAAAAAATAACACACAATGCAAAACATTATTCTTATTTGTACTTTTAAAGCCATCACTAATCTTCAATTTACTTTGCGTCTGTTTTATTTATGTACAGTACTTCGCAACACGTATGTCAAAACTATGCAAGCTAGAATAGGCCGTATATTATAGCGACAATAATTATCAAAATGGCTGTTCATGGACAGATGACAATCGTTTAGAGCGGCAGAATTACAGCACAGATGTTGCGCAAGTCGGATGCCTCATGCCATAGTCCAGAGACAATGTCCGATGCCGCCGTAATGACATGTACCTACATTGTAATGCATTTGTGTAAAGTTGTGTATGATATAATGTAAGACATTACAAAAAATATACTTTATTCGATGGTATACTATATATATTAAAATTATATTTAATTAATTTTTATATTCCATAATTAGCTATTTAGGTAAGAGGACAGTGACGATAACTGTACGATTCCAATTTCCATTCTATTCGTCGTGTAGAGTGCTAACAAATAATAATAACTCGCAGCGATTACGAACGAGTCATCGACCTTCGAAAAATCTGACCTGCGCCGCGCGGCGCAAGGTTGCGCGCACGACATCGCAACATACAGAGCGCTAGTTCGATAAAACTCAAGCTGTTCGAAAATATTCACGTACACACTGCATTCACACGTTTCTTCAGTATAAATAAATTTTAATATAACTGCTTCTACGTTTAAAAGACATACTGTTTCCACGAAAAATTTAATTACCTATTAACTCGTAGTCTCCTACTAAGAAAGGACTCATTCTCTAGTATAAAAAATGTCGAATGATGATAATTTTTTTTTTTAAATAATCCTTTCACATTCTTTGTTGAATATAAATTTACTATGTATTCTAAAATTTTATAACTTATTTTTCTAGATAGAGCGTTGTACACCAATCGCAATTAAAGGAAACAGGCCAAATTTTAATTGTTTGTTCGGTATTACTCACACTAGTTTACTATGTAACTTCAATTGTTTAACATGTGTGCTGCTAATATAACGTTCATATTTTTTACAGAAAATAACCGAATTAAATAGCTTATTAAAGATATAATATAGCAGCAATCGCAGTTGATTTGCTGGCATTTACTGTAGAGTTCCGTTGCTGTCTCCGAAACTCATCATCGAAACTTTCGGAACCATAATCGTACCAATTATATAATTATGCAAATCCTTATCCAAATGATGCAGTTATGGCCGAACACACAGAAAAATATAAACATCAAATTGAGAACTTTCTCCTTTTTTGAAATCGGTTAAAAATGTTGCGTTATGCCAACTATTTAAAATTCATTCATTCATTAGTCTTGGAAATTTATATTTAGATTTATTAACCTTTAATATTTATATACATTCACATACAGAGACTTGTACAAACTACATAAGTGTAATAATTATGGGATAGTTGATAATTTCAATAAATTTTAGATCTGGATATCAACATTATTCTTTTAATGGTGTAATGTCATTTATTAATTTTAAATGATAAAAAAATAATGGCAACGTTCGATGAATTGCGTATATTTTGGATGTTTTTATGACTACTGATTACCAACAATTAAGACGCGCGTTCTGAGATACATTTATTATTATTCCACCACAAAATTAGCGTTTTTACTTGATAATGATAGTTTCGACATTGAGCGTTGAGCGACTGGAGCGAGCTGCTTATGACCCAACATTTGACTAATATTGTTATTGACGTTTACGAACTCGAATGCACATCTCACAGACTCAGATGTTATCACATCTATATTCTATCGAATGTCAGATCAAGAAAAATATTTATTTAAATATATCATTTGATTATTAAGGAAACAAACATTAAGGTGAATTGAAATAAATTAAGCTTTATAATTTAAATTATAGCCCAATGACAATGTAAAAAAAACGTTACTTGAATATTATTTGATTAAAGAAAAATAACATCGCTGCGGATATTACAAATAACAATTAACATTTACTTGAAATACGGTTGCAAATCCTTATCGTACATTCACCGATAATATATTATCTGATTTCGATTACGAGAAGTTAATATTCAGTTTATTTTTATGTTTATATGTTCCTTGACCTTTTCCGCGGCCGGTTTAAAGTCGAATTTTCGCAAAACTTGTCCGTCTTGAAATCGAAGGTGCCGATCATTGTTGAAGGTTATTCGTAGTTTTTAAAGGCAATGAAACCAATCTTTATATGTACATAGATGTCGTCCCAAAAATAAACTGTGAAATTCTGATTTAAGCAATTCTGAGCAATTGAGCAAAGCTGTGTTTTTTATATATGCTAACTGTTATTTTTGATCCCCAGCGCTGACTAACAAATGACCAAATTTAACAATTATCATAAAAACGACAAGTGTAATGGTACATTTCCAATAAAATTGAAAAGAAAACTTTAGTAATTACAGAAACTCTTGTCACCAACACGTGCCAACATAAAAGTCGGCAATTATCTTCATGTGAAGCAGTTTTACTTCCGCTCTTGATAAAAATATACGATTTTAATTATTGGTTATTGCAAAAATTTTAATGAAACGTTTATCGTACAATAATTAGTCGATTAAAAGCCACGTTAAATTATTACGGCTACTATTTGGTTTAGAATGAGAAGTAAGCCCATAGGCTATTATATGTCCTGCATCGTGTATCGAATAATATAAATATGATGATATACGATGAAACGGTTTATAGTTATTATTAATAATTAAACAGATAAAGAACATATTTTGTACAGAAAAACGAAGTAAAAATTATTTTATTACGGTATTTAATTATTAAAAATAGTAAGGTATGGACAAACTAACAGAAGGTTTCTGTTAGTTTGTCTCTCTTTCTCGTGGCAAAGAAGCAACCGATTGAGTGATTTTGGCTGGACATTCGCAACTTTTTTTTCTATTTCGTGGAATAGTCGTTTACTAATCCGGTGGGACGGGAGTGAACAATTAGTACCCAATAATATAATCATTTTCCTGTCCTGTGAGTCATATATGACTTACTCGTATAGTTAACTATTTAACTATTGTATCTGCTACTAAACAGTATATTAAGTCGCTATGACACCTCAGCAAAAATTGTTTTCGAATCAAGACGTATAGTTTTGTAAGATTATGTATGCCTATTGCCTACGACTGTTATCTTTTTTAATATTCAAATTGCTAGGTAGCATGACTAAAGTTGATGTTTTAAATTAAAAGATTAATTAAAAAAAAAACTAACCGTTTAAAAATATAATATATTAAATTAACATAATATTGCAATTTTTGTTGAAAAAAAAAATGTTTTAATTGCGGCAAACAAAAGGTTAATAATAATAAATTTAAAAGCGTAACGTAGTGGGTTATTTCCCAACTATCGAATAACTTTTAGGGTCTGGTCAGTAGGTACGCTTAGCAAATGGGTTCATCATCAATATATATTATTTATTAATAAAACGTAATATGAGCGGAAAATTGATACGGTTTAATTGTATTGCTTCAGTCCGTCAATTGATTGTCAAACGTCATGTCGATTGGCACGTGAATAATTTTACAAGTAACGTCTAAATTATTCGCTTTTTGAATTATAGAATTAGTGATTGTAATTCAATCGATTATTGGCAATCGATTTGTAGGATGTTTTTGCTTATGTACGAGTATTAATACACTTGTATATTGTTAATGAAGAAAAAAAAAACATAAATTTACGTAATAACTTAATAAAAAAAGGTGTTGTCACTTTATTCAATTTAAATTCAATTTTGCAGTATTTTACTCCGTATTATCAATTACAGGTATATAGTTGAACGTGGAGTTTACTTGTCATTACAAGATCCGTGTCTTTATCATTTTATAAAAATTTAAACGTTTCGAATAATCGACCAAAAACATATGGTGGTGAATTAAGGTTGTAAGGATGATTACCGCCGGTATAATTTAATGATTACTACCAATGCACACGACTGAAGTGGTAATCGATCGATTTTTTACTAGATTTATTTAATTTATCACGTCCTAACTCGCTTACAACTAAACGTTCCTATCAAGATATAATAATGCTAAGCATATTTCTTCGTATGGGATCACAATCGTTATTTTATAATAGTTATCGACCACAAATACTATTTACTTGTAATAGATATACGCTATAAACATTGTTTTGTAAGACGTTACGTTTTTATATCGATGTAAAAAATCTAACAGAGGTATTTGATCTCGAGATGAAACATCTGCTATCAATAATCATTTTAATCGTTGTAAACATAAAACAAATTTACGATTGAGATTTTTATTTGTTGTATCAGTATTCAAATCGTCAAGCCACCAGAGCAATATCCGCAGTTGTTTTATTTCAGCTTTGTAGTGTCGTGTAAGGTCGCTCGAGGTGAACACCCCATCAAGGAGAACCGTTGACCCCCGATCATATCCGTGTACGTATTGGCACATCGGCTTGAGGCTCACAGGGTAAAAATTACGTATTTAACAACGTGTCGATTGTAATTCAAGCTATATATGGTAATCGTCGTTGATAATTTATGTACCGAATAATTATTCTTATTATTTTTTTAATCTTTCTTATAAATTTTAATTCAAAATTTGGAAAACAATCGTAATTCCGGAGTCTTTGGTAAAAATAATGTATACATATCATACTCAATATAAATGGAAATTATTCTTAATTGAGTCTATTATGGTCAAGCGTGTGACAAAAACTGCACCAGGTCTTAATGACGGCATTCCTTTGAAGTATTTAGATATGTGGTTTACTGTATGTACGTCATTAGTGCAGTCAGCGATTGAAAATACACAGGTTACCGTTGTTACCCGTTAGAGGGACTGCCACTACAAACGAGTTATCCTTCCGGGTTCATATAATGCTGTGCTCTTTAACCGTGACTGGCTCCGCTTTTGCGCTTACCAGCCTTACTTCTTGCGCGCCGGTATCTAATTAATTTAATATTTTAAGAAAAAGTAATATGCGATAAATATTGGTGGAAATATATATTATATAAATGATGTTGTTTTTGTTAATATTTTTTTTCACTTACCGTAAACCATTAACCAATACTCTAAATTTTTTTTTGTAGAACATACATATATTTTTAACTATAAAATATTCTCTTCCGCCTCCGAGTTGAACCATTAACCTTTATAATAAATATTTAAAAAAACTATTTAATTGAAAAATAAACAGTCTAATAAAATTACATGTGAAAATGTAAATATTCTTATTGTTTCATTGTTTTGGGTTACTTACCTTAGTCTTAGATTTGATTTTAATTCAATAGACTTATAATGCTACATAAAAATTATGTATGATAAGTTCTTTGAACTCATTTATTCTTCCTTAGTAACGTAATATAATAGAAATACCGTGACTTGAGCAGTTTGGTCCACCTACATAGCTCACCCACATCCTTTCAAATGTATTATAATGATCAATTTAATTCTATATTACGACGTATTATTAATTTTTAATTGTGTTCATTTCAATACGACAATATAGGTTACTAGTTTGTCTCTCCTTCGGGTTCATGCTTGTTCTATACCAAGTTTTATCAAATTCGGTTTAGTAGTTTAGCCGTGAAAGCGTGAAGTAAACAGACAGGTAGGATCACAGTCAGAGTTACTTTAGGTTCGGTACTTATAAGACGCTGAAGCAGATAGGATATAAACATTTACTTGGTGGTAGGGCTTTGTGCAAGCCCGTCTGGGTAGGTACCACCCACTCATCAGATATTCTACCGCCAAATAACAGTACACTGTATTGTTGTGTTAGAAGGGTGAGTGAGCCAGTGTAATCACAGCCACAAGGGACATTACATCTTAGTTCCCAAGGTTGGTGGCGCATAGGTGATGTAAGGAATGGTTAATATTTCTTACAGCGCCTTTGTCTATGCGCGGCGATGACCACTTACCATCAGGTGGCCCATATGCTCGTCCGCCAACCAATACCATAAAAAAAAAACATTCTCTATATATTTCGTATTGCAATAACACAATTAATAATTGTAACTTTAAATGGACGCTATCAAGGTCTGTTTTAAATTTTAAGTGATTAGTTTTATTTACAGAAGAGAATGAAACCATTTATTAATGCGACATGCGACGTAAAACGATCATTTAGCAAATCGATCGATCAATTAATTTATCGTCCGAATTGATTCTCAAAAAATCAGACTTGTTTAAATTTTTTACCAATACATTGTTTGAGTATCTATAACTAAATTAATACTGATGATATATATTTGTTAAAAGTTACGTTAGTAAACAACCTACGCATAATAAAAGATATTTAATTCAATTCTATTCTTACGATGGAGGCTTAATATTAAGAAAATATTTGCATACGACAGAGATTTAACGGTGTGATACGGATTTTTAAATAACAATTTTGGCTAAGAACTTGACTCAATATGTATTTCGGTGGTCACAATGCTTTCGTTATACAAGTAGGACGAGTAAATAAACAAGTGTGTTGGTACGAGGTCGAACCTTGAACTTTGTCAGCGATATCTCGACATCCGCATAATTAACGATGGTCAGATATTATTAGTAGCTCTCGCTTACGAATCGATTTAGTCAACGTAAATTCGTCTACTTCAATTTGTAGCAGATCAATGATTTTTAACTAGAAATATTTGAAAAATTCTTATGGAAATCTCTATACTTCTAAATATGTAGGTTTATGTAGGTTTGGCAAACAAGTTTATTATTTTAACCTTCAAATTAAATGCAAGCTAACAAGATAAATAAATAATTCGTCAGAACAATGTAAAATATAAATGGTAACGAATATATAAACATAGGGTTTGTATCATTTGTAGATACTATTTTTAGAAAAAAAAGACATATTTTAAATAATTTTAATACAATTAGTCTATTTGATGCAAATCTTTACAAGTATGAATAAACTCATATCCCGGAGAGGTGATTTTAAGCACTTCTATTTAAGATCATAAAATATTCATTGCGACCGCCGCCGCACCTGCATGACGAAGTTCGTCGAGGGTAGGATTATACTTGATGTTTCCGGTACTCAGCTTCACGAATTCACCTCTTTAATATTTTAATAGCTTGCGAGCTATTGAGCTATTTGAATTAAATTGGACAGTATTTTGCAAGCAATTTCGGTACGAAACGATAACGAACACGGAACAACACAAATTCTTTATTCGTGCAAGTTAATCGGTTGAGGGAAAAAATACGTGAAGAAACTTTCGACTATTCTCGGCTCAATAGCATTACGACACGGTTTGCGAAAGCGACTGTTTCGCCATTAGCGCGTCGAGTTTTTGACAGCGACACAACCTCCCCGCGATATCATCTAAACCGGTATTTGAATACTGATTAACGCGATATCAGTCTTCGTGGGAGTTCTGGGAGTAACCATTCAGAGCAGGCGCGTTCGTCGGACGAATGCTAACTTTTTATAGCAACAGAATGTAACCTAGCGAGAATGTTTGGCAGGTAAGCGAGTACAGTATCTCAGTGTAAACTAGATAGAGATGGCGGTAAGCTACATGACTCGGTCGGGAACTGGTTCAGACGCGCGGAGGGGCGGGGGTCGGGCCCCAGACGGAGGGACGTCATTGACCTGCGCCCCCGCCCTCGCGCCGCTCGCTCCCTGCCGACACCCGCGCAAACCGTAACTTCATTGTATTGCTGCACTGCGAATCAAATTTGGTATAGCGGAGACGTTTTTGTCAGCGTCGTTCGCCGAGTAAACTCGATTAAACTGCTTTTTAGACGACGACGAGGAAGGAAACACGGTAATCGGTCTTCGAGATTCTTAATTTATTCATCAAAAAGGAAGTAATAAAATAAACGACGTAGTTGTCTATAAAAGAATATAAAAACAAAGGGAGTCAACAACAAAAGTTAGAGGCAATAAGCAAAAAGTTAACCGAAGGTCGTTTGAGCTAGGCACAGCGAGACGATACGACAGAACACATTTTGAACGAGCGCAGTTCTTGACTGGGTCAAGTTCATTATTTAACTTGAACTAAGATTATTTCTTAGTTACAAAATCATTTTAACTATAAATAACTATAAATATAATTAACTCATATTGTATTATTTAGAATTTCTTTTTGCGTTAGTAGACTAGAATTCACTTAAATATAATGTTTTAACTTTTTCCAATTAAATGAAGTCGTCATTAAATTGTAATTTTTTTAATTCTGGGTATTATAGTAAATTACAAAATTATTATTTTATTAATTACTTCTATCTACCAAGCACATGTCCAATAACATTCAACACTCAAGTGCGTTGGGTTTGGGTACAGGGTGTGTATCCCATTACGATGAGAGGTCTCGACGACAACTTAACAGCACATGTTCACAAATTGATAAAAAAATAAACTGGGACCAACTTAATCATAAATCTACTTTTACATTGTACGTAAGGCAACGTTTTTAAGTATAAGTAATTAAATAGTAACTATCAATCTTACACAAATACGAGTACAAAGTGCAATTAAAAAGTTTTTTTTTAATTAACAAACAAACTTATTGTATCTCAAGTATGCACATACTAACGAACTTAAGTACGAATTAAAATTATTTAAGAAATGTAATACATGAACTAAAACTTACATTTTAGTTGAATTACATACATTAATACTATTTTTTTAAAAACGTCTGTTTGTAAAGGATATGTGATGTTTCGAAGATCAACATATCTTACAAATTAAAAAGATGCGTTCGTAATTTACTTGTGCGAGAGTAATACATTTTTAAAGTCTTACTTTATCGATAGATGTGAAGGTGTGCTTTTCTTGCTGTAGTTAACTGTAAGAAAAAAGAAATCATACAAATTCGGACAAAGATTTAAAGGTATTCTTACCAAATATACAAAATAAAATATTTTAATAATAATTCATCTAAACAATGCATAAAAAAAAGATAAAAAGCAAATATTGAACGTAAAATAAATATCATGCGTACATTGAAATGATAACGACAAAATGGTTTTTAGGTTAAACAAACTACAAACGGTGTCACGAGAATACTCGCACGCCCGCGCCGCCCGCTGCTGCGCCCGCGCACCTGTGACATCTCTCTGATATGATATTATTTATTTGTTGAGTGACTCTACAGTCCTAACGTTTAACAAAACAAAGTTACTAGCTTTTTTATGGTCTCAATGAGATCAGTGATAGTTATTATAATAATTAAGTATTATATATTTTTTGATTTTTAGTCTTAGTCCATGAGTTTTATGAACTAGACTAACTAGTTTTATGAAATAGATTTAATTCGTTATAGTTTTTAACGAAAACACTCCTTTCATTTAAATGGTTACATATAACATTTTCCTTAAACAGTAAAATATACTCAACGAAACGAACTAGATTATTGATTACGTTCTTTATCCAAAAAAAAAAAATCAATGTATGGAAGCATATGATTACGTAAAATTAATTTTGGATGTTAAAATTAATAAGACACATTTGAAAAATAAATCAGAATTCCGTCATGCGAGTAATTTTAAACAGTATAAGACCGTGATATCGACCTTGACATAAAATGTGAAATCTATCTCAAACTTAACCAATTTAAATTAGTTTACAGTCTACGATGTACATATTTTTCATCTTACCTACATATTTTGCCTTAATTAAAACGTTGATTTGTCAAATATTTAAGAGTAGAGATAATATTACTTAATTATTTTTTACGTTTACAAATCGATTTCATTATGTTTTGTTTATTTATCCGAAATAGTAAGAATTCATTTAAAAATAATGTTAAGTGGTAAAAATTCGTAGATAGGTACTTAAGTAATTATGAAAACTCCATTAAGTAAGCGGATATCATTTGTTTTTTAGGTAAATTAGCATAATATTATTATTTTACATCAATTTTGATTTTTCAACAGCAAGGCAATGATATTTTGTAATGACTTGAGCTTTACGTCACGTGAAGCACGAAGTAAAACTAAGCGTGCCAATTCTTCAATGAGTTGCGCGCGCGCATAACATGGCCGCCAACAAGATGGCGGCTGGTGAAAGTGGTGGACGGTTTCCGATCTAAGCTGTCGATGAATCTAAATATCTAACGGAACGGTATTACGACTTGAAAATAAAAGGGAAAATGTACTAATATACTAGTTTGAGGCATTTAAGTAACACAGTTTAACATACCAAAGATTAAATAGACACTATTACAATAACAATTGATCCTTGGGTTGGTTGGGTGCAGGTTTAGTGATTTAGTGAAATTTTAACGGAGTACATCTTTTTATTTCTTTTCTGATAAACCTTCACATTTCTATAGTATTATGGTTTAACTTATAATGAAACAAAAACCATTTTTTTTGAAGTAAAACTTCCATATGATCGTTGTAATTTGAAACTGAATTGAATGAAAATGCGACACAATAAAAGAAGCAAACTAAAAAAAGTATGGAAAACACACTGCTAATCAGTAAGTTTGTGAAATAGTCAACAAAGTTTTCATGCAGTTAATCTTGTACAGAACACCAGGGTTCTTATAAATTAAATAAATAAAATAACTGTTTCCAATAATTTACATAAATACAGCACTCTACCATATATGTCGCATAACACGAACTTGCTCTCATTACATTATTGTGTAACACAACATTTAATATATTTTCTTCCTCTAAGCCTTAGCTGTTAATCTCTTCACAAATGCCTCATTTTAGTAAAAATATTATATTAAATGTGGTATTATATATGTAATTTTAAAGTGAAACTTCTTTCTTTACCATTTGATACTCGATGAAACGTAAATACGCCACGACAAAGACAAAAAAAAATAATAATTTTATACTGATTGTGAATTGCACACACACGACACACACACACACACACGCACACACAAACCAAGACGCGTCGTTTTTTGTCTAAAGCCCCAATTTATAATAAAAATATCACTTTTTCTTATGCAATGTTTGCTAAATAGATAGGAACTGAATACTAATCAAGACTATTTTATTTCATAAATTGACTTGTTATTAAATTTTCCTCAATTTTTAGTCTCTGAAGCTGGTCATATGAATATCATTAAAAGCGATCACTTACTCTTTCAAACTCCTTTGCAATACGTAACCTAATTTCCGCTACAATTAGAATTCACGTATTACAAGCGGAAGAGAATAATGACTGGTACGGCATCGTGTTTGAAGTTCGACAGACTAAGCTCTCGACATAAAAGGTCTTTTGTCTACGAGGTTTTAAAGTATTTTTTATTTCGATCGTAAAGACATCGAAAACGTAATTCTGTTACATAATTCATAATTTTTCACCGGATTGGAATTTTCTTATATTGTACAAATATTATTCAAATAAAATGTCTTTCAGTAGGGTAGGTAATATATTGTATAATATAGTAATACATTAATTTTATATTAATATATATATATATATATATATATATATATATATATATATATATATATATTTATTATTATATAAAGACTGTAGCAAATTTAATCTGAAACTCAAAAGGTACGTATTAATGGTTGTAAATCAGGCGAGTGTCTGTCGGTTTTAACTTTTGATTCATGGCAGGAGTAATCTTTGACAATTACCCATCTAGCCTTGCGGCGGATACTCATTGAGACTGTGTGCCGCTAGCAATTTGTCTGCAAAACGATACCATACCTTTATTTCTGATCGAAACTTAGGTGTTATTCCAAGATAGGACCAAATTTCTTGAAATATTATGTCTATGTTACAGTTAAAAATCTATATTGTTATTGCCAAGGCTTTTTTTTTTCTTTTTTTATGGTATAAGTTGGCGGACGAGCAAATGGGCCACCTGATGTTGAGTGGTCACCACCGCCCATACACAATGGCGCTGTAAGAAATATTAACCATTTCTTTCATCGCCAATCAGCATTGTAAACTAAGATATTGTGTTTCTTGTGCCTGTAGTTACACTGGCTCTCTCACCCTTCAATCTGGAACACAACAATACTGAGTACTGTTGTGGGGCGGTAGAATATATAACAGAGATGACCTGATTATCAGTAAGAGAACTGAATACCATCCAGACAAACTGAGGATATTCCAGAGTCTCGCGAAGATTAATAACAATTAACCAAGGTATTCAACAAACACAAACTCATGGTCTATGAAGAAGTAGTCGCAGAGTTCATACACATCAAAATAACATAAATAAAATATAACAACGGCACGGACTGCACGTCGGTGGAGATATAGTAAAATATTTTTAAAAATTTTAATTTTATTTTTAAATGTGTTTGTTTGTTTAAATTTTCTATGATACCCAAAGATTATTATTCTAAATATGTTAAGCTTTCTTAAGTTTTATTTATTGTTTTCTTTTTGGGGTCTATAGGCTATATTTTTATATAAGACGCTTCCAAAGCGAACGCTGCCAATAATCAAAATCAAAATAGACTTTATTCAAGTAGGCTTTTACAAGCATTTTTGAATCGTCATTTAATAAACTATTTAAGTAAAGCTACCACCGGTTCGGAATGTAGATTCCACCGAGAACCGACAAGAAACTCAGTAATATAGTATGGGTCCAGTATATGCGCGAACTTACGCGTATGTAACTGCTGCAAGCTTCAGAGCGTACGAACATTAGTTACTGCTTGTGCGAAGATTAAGTGGAGAACAGTGTGATTCCAGGTATCGTCTCTTTTAAAGGAGTGTAGATACACGTAGCATATTCGGTTCGCTAATATATGGATACACAACATGGATATTTAGCATTATTAAATCTCCGACTATTCAAATACTTCTGCTATGCGGACGATACATTGGTGTCGGCATTAGGGGAGAACTTTAGGGAGACAATGAGAACTCACCGAAATTGGCCCCAGATCGAGAAGATGCCATGCATAATTGGTTAATCTTAAGAGATCGAGAGTAGTTCATCTCAGTGCCGGTGTCGCGCGATCGATGGCTCTTTGCAGGAGACACGTTTGATCTCACAGAATGCGGTGCGTCCATCTTTGTAGAACTCAGTTTCAATTCCCATGGCAAAATAAAGAAATGGCTAATGGCTCACTGTGCGAAATTACAAGATCTCCTACGAAACGGCAAAGTATTAGCAAGCTTTCTCGGATATCGATGCGAGGATGTTTAAACAGGAACATCAGAGAGCTCTATCGACACGGGGCGACTATCTCAGCGAACAACGTGAATAACGTCGCGAAAATCGTACTTACTGCTTTTAAAGATTCATAAGAATTAAGTAAAAATTACCTTCTAACTGATGCAGGTAACTGACAATCACAGTTGTTTTGGTGGGTAAGGAATACCTTTGAAGCAACGACGACGTGCCAATACTGTGACGGGTATTTACAGGGTACCCTATACGCGTGCCAAAACATCGGACATGACTTCTTCGAAACGAATTGTCGTGGACAGACAGGTTTCTCTTATAATTTAGATCGTCATGGTCCAGAAATGGTATAGCTGGATCAAGAGAGAGCCGGTTCAATTTGTGGGGGGCGATTAAGGCTTCATTTCGGTCTTCTAGGTTAAATAACATCGGAGATTTAAAATATTGGGCATGATCCTTAGGCTGTAAATGTGTTATGGAAATGGCTTCATGTTTCCTCATGTGGCCAGGGGGCGACATCACTCTATTCCCCTAGACGTAAGCGTTAAAACGTGAGTGGAATACACGGTACGAATGAAGCAATGGAAGTATTATCTGAAAACACAGGTGACTTTGATATCTCAGACGAATCTCAATATTTTATGAGGATCTCACGCTACCCTATCCCTCCCTACTAGGCTTTAGTATCTTTTTGAAGATTTCTCCCCTGTGTTCAATAATACGGGCAATTAGTAATAGCTTAAAGCTGATCATATTATAATAATTGCTAATATATTATTATAGAATTAAATTAAATAAATAGCATGTAGTAAAAACTTAATTGTACCCATGTAAAGTCGGAACGTATAAGTAGTGGTGTGCAATAAACTATAAATAACCTCGCCTCATTTCAAGGTTGACTGTCTTGTTATAACCGCAGATTGTTATCTAGATTTTAATTACATTACGCTTTAAACCACACACATTATATTAATAAGAATTATTGAACACATGTAGCTGTATAGATACATACTGACATAACTACCTTTAATCACTAACATTTGATTGATAAATTAGATTTGACGTTAAGTTAATTAATAAACCGTTAATTATTTATACATTTTAAATAAATGTCTTGTAAAGAACTGTAAGCAGTTATGAAGGAACAAAAAACAATAACATTGAACAAAACACGAATACACACAAACGTTATATAACAAATTTCAAAAGACTTCACTGAATACATACAAATAAATGAGATCCAATCGAAAGTATAAAGTATTGAATGAAATATAATAGCCATTCAAATGATAGTCATGATTATAAAAGCACTAGGCCCACCTATTGAATATAAATTTGCCCTACTTTAGAGCTAGAATGTGTTTAATTACAAACACGAAACGAATTTGAAATGTCCCGATAACCCTTCGACCTCATATGTATTACGTACGAACATAGTACGATAAGTGCGCGGACATCGAGACAAAGTCGAGGCCATTAACCTCGGGCTATCAGCTGACGACATCGCTCAACTGCGGGGGAAATTATCTTTCATGCAATATTTCGGTCGTTCACTACAGTCGCCATTTCTTCGCTGCCAGCCTGCCTGCCACTGGTCATAATAGTTCACATGACGGCATCGGATCCGAAAAGGTTAATTGCAACTGGTTTTCAATGTTATTTTAAAATATTTCTAATTTAAAACCCTTTTATAACTTTAAAGGATTATTTTTCGTTTAAATAATTATAATTAAGATAGATTACGAAGATGAGCGTATTTTTAAGCCAAAGCTCTCTCAAGCGAAGTGTAAACATTGAAATGTAGAAATGAATCACATAACTTCCGGCCATTAAGTTTAAGTTGACCTGTCTCATTTTGAATTTCATGGAATTTTGACCAGTTAATCACACAAAAAATATAATAAAACAAAACTAAATTCCGAAAAGCTATTAGTACCGGGATTGCTGTTATTTGTGTATTGTTTAGGTTATTGGTACATCATAACATCGCAAAATAATCCGTTGTAGTCATTGTGAGCTCATAATATTCCTCTAATAATATAAATGATGATTTTATCCTTCACTGTTAAGTAAAGAAGCGTCGGTCGGCGGTCGACGTCGTGAGCGCAGGTACGTAGCGTCGCGGACGAGCAAACATCGCGACCTACTTGCAGTACCCCGCGCCCGCGCGTCTTTACCGCTAAAAATAGACGAAATGTTGAGAAAGCAACACGACACATGGACACAGCTACGTTTAATCGATTGTTTTGTATTGATAATTATCTGTACGTTGTTAATACTAATTAAATTGAAGCGACTGTCTTAAAGTAAATAAAGCAAATGATTATACTTAAAACGGTTAAAAGAACGATTTGAAATTCTTTATTATAACCACACGGTTTGATTATACGTGGATTTAAAAATAAAACTCTTCAAATTGTGCTATTGTATTTTGGTAATTTTTTTAAAAGAACTTTATAATATTAATCAAAATAAGTACAGTGATTTTTTTAATGAACGAAAGCAACGAGTTACTAGCAAGCTTTGTCAGTTAAATGACTTTTAAATGAGCCGACGATCGTCAACGATGATGAAATTGGTCACTCTTGGTGGACAATTTAAAAAACCCGTCCCCGTGGGCCTTGGAAACACTTGGCCACTTGCCACGCCCATCCAGACTTGCTGGAAAGCAGTTTTGCACTGCCAAGTCAAATAGGTTCACTAATTAATCTATTATACATATGTCTATAGGTATTAATTATCTTTATTTTTATCCCAGAGTATTTTTAGCACACGCTCAGAATGTGTTGTTATGAAGAACCTTTAAACTATTTAGATGTTATTTTAATTGCTTATAGGAAGAACAATAGTTCCGCGCTTCCTTATAAGCGCCCTATTAAGACAAGTAATGACATTGAAATCTATTAGATATTTCCTAACGCGATGAAGTAATAAACTAAATACCTACTATCAAAGATTAATGAAAGAAGAATAAATTGGTTACGATTGAGAACACAATTAAATTTTATCGTGTATTGTCGGTGAGTACACGTCAGATAACGGTACAAAAATTCTGTATAATACTTATTGGTAAGTAGGTGATGAACGAGTCTTGATATCTTTTTGACAAATTTATTAGTAAATCATTAAAAGTTGACACTTCAAGCTATTTTCTTCCACGTATGCGATCTTTCTTACAAGCAATAGTTGCTGTATTTACCTTGCAGAGCCGAAGGATACACGACGGACTCGACACGACAACGTCGCGTAGTCACAAACATTCACAAATTCACAAAACACCTCCTGCACAGTACCGATAACGCTGCAACGGAGCGTAAAGTCCAGTTTTTTTGCACTAAATAGTAGCAGAGTTTTTGTAAAAGACGCACGAATTAAAAGTCGTATCAGTTCGATTTAAACGAAAGACACAAACACTCACACGCACGGCTAGCTGAAAACTGGTATAGATAGAGACCGATCGCAGAGCGAGTGGCCCTGAGCGGGTGGAGGGGCATCGAGGTCTCGTTCGCTCTTGCAAGGCTCACGTAATCACATCCGAAGTAGGGGTACGGAAAAAGCCGAGAGGATACGAAAACAAACGAAGAACTAAGAGCGTGGCCGCCAATCCCGCTATGATCGTCGTTGCGATGTTACGCCAAAAATGAGAGCTGAGAAACAGAACCAAAAAACGTTTTCGTATAGAATGTTAAAAACGATTGTCGATGCATTTGTGCAAATGCATGTCGATGGGAAATAGAAATATTAAATGTCGTCCTAATCGACATCTAATATCTCTATTTACCTAACATAAACGTGTAGCGGTCAATTAATAAACAATCATTAACTTAATTCATATAACTGGCCATAGCAACTTTGATAATAATTCAAAGTAGAGCAGTGAAAAAACATTTTTGCTCTTCTTCTTTATTTGAGTTTGTAAGATAAATTATGCTACCGAAACAAAAGTGACAAAATTCTAAACACATTAAACTCTATCTTAACGACAAATGTAGAGCACTCGAATATATTTCGTCCAATGTCAATTTTAATAATATTATGTACTTTTTTAATATATATTGCTTTAAAAATAGCTCCAACAATTTTTTGTGCCACTGTGCACGGAAAAAATTTCTGTGCCACTGTGCATGGAAAATTGTTGTATTGTAGATTCAAGTAAAAAAAAGCAAAACAGTATATTTACATACATAATTATAACTATCATTTTTCCTTATAAGATAACTAATCAACTTATAAAGATAAAAAAGGATAACTGGTTTTATAAACCGATTGTTTGATGATATTTGTACATATTCCTCAAACATTCACTTGAACCCGTCATATCCTTCCAAATTTCTGCTAAAATGTATTAAATTATTCGACTTGTTTTAAATTGAAATATCAATGTATCGTGAAACACGAACAATACGTAAAATTTTCGCGCCTAGATTGTTAAAATTCAAGTGATAACTCAACCTTAACTTTTGATCATTTATAATGTTAAAAAACTTAACAGGTGTTCAAATTACTTTCTCTTTTATATATAGATTCATGTTACAGTAGTTTGGTAAGGTTATTTTTGTAATGACTGAAACAATGTTATATATAAAGGTTTGTTAAGTAAATAGTGCATAGAGTTATATATAATTAAACTAAAAAATGTTAAATATTTCCATAAATTAAGGTGGAAAATCAATTTTTAAAGTCACAGTACTTACCTTAATATGGAAATTTTCTACTCCGTTACATGGAAATTTAATGGTAAATGTAACTCATGTTACATTTCAGATAGAAAAAAAATCAGGGTCAACTAAGAACACATTTTTCTTCAGGAAAAGTTTCCAGGGCAAAATCAAAATCTGTCGTGGGAAAGTTCACGCGGAAGGAAGTCACTATAAAGTCTGTAAATATCGATTCAATTAAAAATTCTAATCGCCCAATCTAAGTAGGTCGAGATACCAAAAAGATTTGATATCTAATTTACTCATATAACAAACACAACACATATCATCGCATTTCTTTCAATCAATTTATGTACGCAATTTGCATGCAATAAAAAGTTTAATAAGAAAATTTCTCTTTCTTTCTTTCCACGTTTTATGTTCATCGTGTTTGACGCGTAGCCGTATTTTACTTAACAATGCGCTAGAGGGAGATATCGTTCTAGAATTTATCACCTTAAATCTTGCTTTGCATAATTGTTCGACGTAAAATAAATACAACAGCGTGGGTGGACAACCCTACCAAGTGGACCGACGATTTTGTGAGGGTCACGGGAAGATGCTAGATGCGAGTACAGCCGTTGTGGCGAGGCCTTTGTCCAGCCGTGGAACTGCCATCTAGAACGACAATGATGTTGATGATACATTAATTAAAGATAACAGCGTTGTTCCCGTAATCTATAAGTATCTATAAATAGTATATCGATATTTGCCTCTTGTATCTCTACTTCCTTTTTCTATTACCACTTAACATATTTTAATACAGTTTTCATCAATTTGTAAAAAGATTTCGTAAGCTTAAACGGTTAACGCTGGCTAAACCTTAAAAGATACATCAAATGAATTTTATAGAACATTTACATCATAAAAAGGCCTAGTTAGTATAACATTCGAATAAATACTTTACTTTACTTTTAAGATATCACCGATCCCAAATTATGTGCAGACAAATAATTATTCGCTGCGAAACTAGTGGCTATAGAACTGGCTAGTGACCTTTTAAAATGATGATGATTATGAGATTGATTACGTTTTATTGACTTTAAATATACTTGACTATAAATACTTGCCGACAAGTTATTCTCGAACATGAGAATTTTGCAACGATTACTTTTTTTAGGGGTAGAGCTTTGTGTAAGAGTTTATTTCGTCAACCCCCCGCTACGTGTCTGGCCTCCTTTTGTGTCATAACATTTTGGTAGAAAAAAACCATCTCTTTCCAGCACCTCTCGATAAATACCAGCACATCGTTTCCGGTCCTTCAGTTGGTTACGCCGCGGCGTAGATAAGTCTCGGACCTTGTTTGACAAAATGCTGTCCGAAGCTCCATCTTCCGTCCAGTATCAGACTTAGATACCTCATCTGTAACTTAATTACCGGTCACTCGATAGTGAACCCTCAGCCCGTGGAATAAGAGTGCTACCGTTTTTTCTGACAGAGGCCCTCATGCCAAGCATCTCGACCCGGTCTACCATGAACAATGCTCCGACATTGAACAGGTTGACCGCCTCCTGGATTATCCCCATCACCGTGATTCCAGAGAATCTCTGAGTGCTGTAGGTATGCCTTCAACAACCTCGTACAATAGGACAGCACCCCATGATATCGGAATGCCCTCCTGATCGTCAGCGATCCAACAATACTGCCAGGACAAAACCTCCCGAACTCCGTGCTCAGGCTTCAGGGCGCTTAGGGCGTCAACAGTTGATCAATCCGCTCCGAACTCGTACTTGCCAGTCTGCCTACCGAATTCGAAGAATAATAAAAAAAAATTGGATTCCATTTAATTTCGCCGCATGGTGTCGCGTTAAATATGATACTTGAGTTATTCGCTCCCGTATTTAATTGCTATGCGTATGGACCCGTTCGACTTTTCCCGTCAACCCGCTCGCATAACTTTCCGAGACATTGTTTCAAGCACGTGAGAAGTATGTTTTTACTTTATCTTTCTAAGCAATTTTCTAACAAGCCTGCTCTAAAGAATGGCGAGTTATCGAAAATATTTAGTGATTGACGAGGTAATCGTGACTACGTTTCAATTAACCGACAGAAACGTGACAATTCTATAGATACAAAGCCACGAAATACGGAAATTATATAAATGTACAAATACAATCGTAGGTAGATAAACTACCACTATAAACAAATTAAATTATTATCACTATAATATATATTTTATTTTATTTTTTCTTATAATATAATATCTTTGTATCATAACCGCTATTTGTTAGTAGATTTGTCCCCCTGCTAATGTTCAACTGGACAAAAGTATCCTCCTTTAAGTGTCTAGTTCTTTAGTACTTTAGGTATATAGGTATATAGATAAAAGTAAGTAAGTAAGTTTTTTAAAAAGTATGAGCTGTCACTAAAAATATTTACATGATTGCCATTATAAAATATAGATATTGGAGCATTATTATAAAACGTGATTTTATTTTGTCATCTTATACTACTGAAATTACATTAGCTTTGTTGTTCTACTAAATACAAGTTTACAATAGCATCGTATAATCATATTTTTAAAATTTTTGATCGACTATTATGCACTTTGCACGCTTGAGATATAGACGCTCGGTAATTGGGGACTAATTACGTCTACATTACCAGAACCATAAATTAATCTCACAATTATCACCGGATAAGTTCCGTTTATTACATAACTAATTTGTCTATTCGTGACTTAACTCTTTGTTGGATTTAAAAAATGTATTATAATCCAGCCACTCAACATCTCGCATAAACTCTGAGGTTGTGTATATACCTATGTACCACATATGTCATCTTAGATTATTATTACATTGACATCAACGTAGTCTGACTATTTTTGCTAAAAATTAATTCTCTAATTTGAAATGGTCATTTAATTATTTAAGGATCCATAAACACAGCTATAAACATTCTTTCCACTACTGTCTATGCATCTTATATACATAGTTACGTTAATAAGACAATATGCGTATATGTAGGTACTTTATATAATGTCACGGTAGCATGCGCGAGCGATACCGTGACATCTCACTAAGAGACGGCCATGCACCCTCCTAGGACGTACTAGATACCGGTGAATCCTACACATATGCACATGTAGGGGGCCTTAGATAGTGCTTAATGTGGGGGAATGGTTAACGTGTTTTTCCAGCGAGATAAAAAAGCTACTACAGATTGTGTTAATAGTTGTTTTAATTAGATTAAATAGAAAATGGATGTGAGATTTTTATATAAATATAAAATAAAACGCAGATGTTCTGTTTTTCAATACGGTATAATTATTGACGTAATTAATAACAACATATTATAAAGTAAGATAAACATGTAAATATATGATTGAGTTTTACAAAATATAATATACATTTGATGAAGTATATACATAGATGTCACATTGATGTAAATCGGTCAGTAATTACTGTCTTACCCACACTCTCACACTCCAAGACATTTTTCTATCACACTATCCTCTTCGAGATATTTCTTCATAACTCATTTTTCTAAAATTTCTAGTTTTGAAAGTTTAAATTTTATACGTCGGTATTACATATGTGTTACGTCAATAGAAAACAAAAGACTTTCTAATCTCAAAGTACTTTGTATTTTAAAATATTTTTTTGTATATAATCTTCTCAAAAGTCACGGCATTACTCACTTTTTTGCTTCAGTTACCAAAAAATGTTGTCATATTATGATAAAACATCTCAGTTATTTATACTTTCAATGTTACTATGTTGCGCTATTTAATGAGATTTAAAAAAAGGGAGATAGGACAATTTAATTCTCTAGTATATACCACATCACAAGTATTATTGTTTGTTTCAAAAATTAAAGACAAATAACAACGTTCGTGATCAACATTTTCAAAACTTGGCAATACGTTTTTTTATTCAACTACAGTCCCGAAATATTTCCGCACGTGCCGCGGTCAATGTCTACTGATGTGTACAACCTTTATATCTCACAAACGCTTGGCAAGTGTACTGTGTACGCTCGTTTTGACTTCATAATGACGACTTATCTTGACCTAGAAAACAAGTCGCGGAAGGCGATTCGCTTAATATTGTAACTCACGCTATTTATGCGCACTAAATGTATTAGAATCGAAGAGATTCCATTTTGTGATGAATTAATACGACAATTATATTGTAAAAGTTACTTCTTAGTATGTCAAACACTCTCTAAACCAACATACGATACGCTCCTATAGGCTATGATATAATAATATAGTGTTAAGCCAAAATTATTGTTTACTTCTTATTACGACCTTATAATATACACAACTAGAGGATACCAGCTGACGAAAAGCTTGATTTAAAAGACCATTATCCTACCAGAATATATTGTTAAATACTACAATTAAGAAACGTAACGGAACTATCGAGCGAATAGTTTTAAAGTGTCGTAGATAGAAACTATAGTTAATTACATAATATTATAAGTAACAGTTCGCATCTCGACGAGTGAGCAGTGCTCGCGTGACGCAACGCCGTGAAAGCTGATAGCGCAGGAATTGGGTTAGCGTGCGACCGCGCGACTGCGCGCGCGCTGCTTGCTGTCTTTGCCCATTTATTTTTGTTCAACTCGATTTTACTGTTACGTTACGGTTATCTGCTTCATTGTTTCACTTTTTTAACATTTATAACCGCCAGAATGGCAACGGAAATAAAATAGTCCTTTCCTATTACCTATTAATCTATAGACAAATTAATATTGATTGAACCCTATAGTTGACCATAAAATTTTCACTTAGAAAATTATTTATGATAATAAAGATAACTACATATATATTTACTTATATTAAGGGTAGAGGCAAATGTATATAATGATTATCTATTTAGATGTTTCATTGAATTTTAAAGCACAATGATTCAACTCGTGTTGTGACTTCTTGGTATTTAAAGTTAATATAGTATCATTTGGCGAGTTGTATCGTGTAAATAGAGACACGTGCACGCCAGCAGGCCAGCTAATAGCGATATCACACGACGACGTTGTTGGAAAGTGACTCGACTACGCGTGATAGCCCAAGGAGACACTTCTCTAATACATATGTACATATGAAGATGGCGATAAAAAAGAATTGTGAATTTAGTAGGACGTCAAATTATTTTTTAAAATACGACAGTTACCCATACCACACAGATATATATTAAAAAAAAATATGTTTTCAAAGTATGTATATAAAGTAACCCGTACACGTGGACGTAATAATAACGAGACTAACAATAAAAACGGTTAAAATTTAATAATATGAACACAGCACAATTTTTTAGAACACAACAATATATATTATAACAAATGGTAATACCTTATTTAAATTGATTGACATAATCAAAGTCAATGTCAAACTGTAAAACTATTCAGTCAGTTAAACATGTCCTACCAAACTACACATATTATTCAATATCTTGGCACGTTTACCCGTTTATTGAATAAAGCCGAACAAGTGCGTAGTTCAACGGCTCACCTAAAAAGGCTTCCGTGTTTAGCTTATCCACACTGTTAGTCTGTAACCCTTCTTGGTAAATATGCTTACTAACCATTAATATATAAATTCAATTGTAAGTAACGTATAATTCGTAATAAACTTACATCTTGTAATATGATGTAGCCAAGGTTTTTTATAATAATTAAAAATGCGTAAACCCTAGACCGCTTTTAATTTAATATCTGGGTTGAACGATGTGTTCCGCACCATTTTTTCTTAAATTGACTTATTTTAGCAGTTTAAGTGATATTTTATTCAATCAGTTCATCCTCTCTGATTCTCAAATGATTGTATCAGTAGACATTTGTTTATTTTAATGCTAACCGACCACCTACATTGTCATTCCAGCTGCGACATGGCTTTGACCTGAGGATATTTAGGTCAAGAGGAATCGATTTATGGTCTTGCCGCGTAAATAATTCTTAATCCTATTTAAATTTACTTGACTAGGAGGAGACATAGGAGTACTTATATGTCGGTCGTCTGGCAGATATATAATAAAGAGCTCGGAACTTAATATGATGTACAACAGAATTATCTTATTATAATGTATAATTGACTTTATATCGTCTATTAAGCTTTCATAATAGGTGTTACATTAGTAAGGACGTGCAAGGAAATCGTTGTTATTGACGATAATTACATTTTAAATCGATAATTCTTTCTAGAAGTGAAGTGGTGAGTAATCAGTATGAAGGCTACGAGGTAGGCAGTCATTCGATGTCGAAATAAATTTGTGTAAAATAATGAGATCGTGAATAGTGGGCGGATCGGTTATTAATACCACCTTTGGCCTTTTACTTAAATGATGATATAGGAATCTTACATCCTACTCTAAGTTTGGCTTTACGTAGCCTGTAAGAAGCTCAATAAAGTACTAGATTTATTTTATCGTATACTTACTGGAATACATACCTTATTTATAAATATTAGGTCATTATTGAATAATTAATTTAATAAACAATATGTAAGCAGTATATAAAGAAAAGCATTCAATATAATATATATACATATACATTAGTAATTAAGTACATATCCGTAGTAGGTAGACATTGAGGTAGTCTTTAGCTCGATGGGGCGGCAATTTGACTGTTTTTTTCCTGTTACGGCAATGTTCTTTATATTGCTAACTTCATGATCTGAGAATTGCTGATTTCTTGACAAATTAATCAATAAATTTATTTATTCGGACCCGGGACAACAAATAATAAGCGATAATGAAAATTATAAGTATATAGTTTGTTTAAATATGTAGGTTTACTAATTCGATTTTAGTACTGCAATGCATAAGTTGAACACAGATAAATGAGTTGCGTCTATAACAGTCCATATTCTTGGTATTCTTTTTACTTAAATTTTAAATTATATTTTTAATTTTTCTTACTTAACTTTATCACGACATTTATATTAACTTTGTAACTATACACTATGCAGAGTAGCGTAATGTCACAATCAAATCGCAAATCAAAGAATTAGACCATTGTACTGCTCACTAACTGTAAAATCTTCGAACTAGCTTAAATTTTAAGTTCCACTTACCATTTTTATTTTTCATTCGCCAACGTTATTTGTCTCGTTGGTCTGGTGACAATTTATTTGTATTTTATTTAAGTATAATTAAATCGACCTTGTTACGAAGCTGAGATTAGAGATTAATTTCTCGGTTACAACCAATTTCTTAAAAACTGTCTTACTTTTCTCTTTTAAATATTCTCAGATTCGAAAATACATAAATATTTTCTCGGTGACCTCGTTTTGACAATCTTGCGCATGTATGATGTGGGTACCTACTCGGGCCATTGCGCAAACGCACTCGAGGCCGCACGCTCTCATTTTCTCAGCCTAATGTCAGGATCAAGGTTATTGATTTTACTTTGCTTTATTAAGACATATTATATTGACGATAGACACTTCGAGATAATTATCACGTTTGTCAGATTTATCGTAATTCAAAAGCTTAATAGAAAATTATGCAAATATTCTATGATTAATACTTACTATCTGATTATGAACTTGTGCTCTAATTAAAGTAATGGCCTGTAAATGTGCCACTGAATGACTCCACTCCTTTGAGGACAGGGATTGAAGCTTATTCCACCACGCTGCTCCAATGCGGATTGGTGGATCCACTTGTGGCACAATTTCGTTAAAATTAGATACATGCAGGTTTCCTCACGATGTCTTCTTTACCGCTGAGCACGACATGAATTACGAACACAAATTAAGCATATGAAAATTCAGTGGTGCTTGCTTTAAAATACAATTTACATAGTATATCTCGGATGTATAGTTCTCCGTTGAAATATATCAAGTTTGTAAAAAATATGTCTTTAGAATTTTGTTATGTTTATTACTATTTCCTATTACTATATTCCATACTTACATACATACATGTGTATTCCGCCAACCCGCATTGGAGCAGCGTGGTGGAATATGCTCCAAAACCTTCTCCTCAAAGGGAGAGGAGGCCTTTATCCCAGCAGTGGGACATTTACGGGCTGCTAATATTACTATTCACGATATAGGCAATGTATCCTTTCTTAGTTTGGGATAACTGTATAACTTTTTCCTTTGCGTTATGTTATTTATTATTCCCTTTTGTGTATAAGTACAACTTCGCTTTACCATTACATAGATTTTTTTCTCTTTTATAACCTAATCGAAAAAAGTCTTCATGACCTTTATTTATACTTACTCCTTTCTTTTCTGTGATAAGCCGTTTGGTAGAAACATCTTCTCCTTCACTTCAGTGACTGTCACTCTTGAATATGTCTCGAACTGATTGCTTTTTTTTTCAATTTTATGCACTGCGATGCCTAAAGTGGTCGGGTTTATTATCCTAAAATGCTTGCATCATTTGACTTCCGCAATAATTATGCCCTCATCTCCAATTCATATTCAGTTCAATTCATAGCCTAGTTTACCTTCAACTTCTTACTCGTTACCCTATTACCTAAATAATGTCTGTGCCCTGCTGATGCATTTTCTAATCACGACCTGATCTTTATTTCATATAAAATGTTTCCTCCTATAGCTAAATCTCTAGATTTAGTTATATGTAAATAACCGAAGAGTTCTAACTCTTCGGTATTTACAATCACTCAATTGTCAACCCTTTATTCAGAAATAAAATTAGATTTCTTGGGGAGCCTTCCTTATTAAGATATACGCGGAACTTTAAGCTTAAAATTTCTGTTCATAAAATCAATATTTAAAAGTACTTTAAAAAAAAACTGTAAAATATATGATGTATGTATGTACATTTTCGGGGGTGTGGGAGAGGGGACGGTAAGTAGATGACCCCAGAATGTGTAAAGGTTTTTCAAGTTAGATTTTTGGGGAGAAGGAAGATTTCCCTCCTACGAAACCTAAAGTAATCGTAGTCGATGCAGGCTTTGTCCAGCAGTGGACGTATTCCGACTGAGATGATTGTGATGTTGGTGTTATAATATATGTATATATATATATATAAATTATAATCGACCATTTACTTAAATATTGACAGGCACTTATGAACTAAGTTTTAGTTATATACAAAAAAATATTACGAAATGCGTCAAGAACGCAACTGACGGTTAAATTTTGACCACCGTGATCAGCCAAGATTGATGTCTTCTTCCTTAAGCACGTCACGCAGTTCGTTCGTTCAATAATAATATGTTTTAAGTATAAGTATTAATTTGTTAACATTTGTATGTAGGTTTATGGTTGCATAAACTACCCAGATTATGTTTTTCAAAATCTCTCTCAATTTCAGTCAGACCGCCCGTTGTACAACACATCAATTTTTCTTATTCCTAAATTTTTCAGTATTATATTATATTTGTGTTGTACAATAAAAGAGGTATATTATGATTTGATAAAAGTGAATCAAAGGAAATTATAGGTTGAAAAATTAGTACATTTAATTCTTTAATTATTTACAAGTCGATTTTTAACATTTTTCTACATCACGAGTTATTAACAAAATCCATCAACAAGAACTTTCTTCAGAGTGTAGTTTTTAATATCATTTTTAAACACTTCAACAATCTGTAAATAAATATATGATAAAAAGATCCTAAACGAAATTAGATAACAATGTTCAGATTCCTTTTTTTATTTCGAAATAAATAACATAGAAAAAAAAACAAATTTACATGAATTACTACATATGTAAGAATTGCACGATACAAAATATGATACATAATGAAGACCTTTGAACTTCCTACTCTAATAGAAGTATTAAATAACTAATAGAACTATTTAATAATTAAAAATTTACTTCCCGAGTTTAAACACCTAAATAATGAAATGAGCAGAAACTAACTTATTTTTAAATATTCGTTCATATTATATACCTAACTAACACAACCTGCACCACACAATTAAAACCAACACATAGATTATTTAATTAACTAAAAAAAATGAACACAAATTTTAATCTCAATTGTAATGTGTAATCTTTGTCTAACATTGACAGAAGGGTTCCTACGTGATAATTTCCGAAATTAAGTAGTTATTACTTAACTGCCAAATCACACACACTTTTAGAAAGTCTCCGTACTATGTACGTACTCCATTGCCTGTGGTTAGATTCAGAATTAGTAAAAAATCCCCACAATCATTCTTCTCTCATTGCGAATAGTCCATCGTCAAAATTATTCTATGATTTAGAAAAAATATTAACATTCTTATTAATTAAATAAGAAAGAAGTATCTTCTTTGATTTTGAATACATGATATAATTTTGTTTAAGAATTAAAAATGAATAAATTTTATATCAGATTAATTCTATTAGAGATAATGAAAATGATGCATCTCCACCTCCTATGCTGTAACCCATCAACCCGACGCCATCGTCATACAAACAATTTCATACAGAAATAGATGCAACGATTTTCGAGTATTATATAAGTTTATAAACAATCGAAATAATTATACCTACCAGTATTAATTATTATCATCGAATAATAATTAAACTGCTAATATATTACGATGGTTACTCGAACTAATTACCTAGATATTTTATTTTTTATATGCAAATTGGTATAATCGAAGGAATTATTATTACGGATACCCATTTAAAATTTCAATGCATATTTCTCTTTTCTTAGCGTCTTATACAAGTAATGTAATCACTGCTTCGGTTTGTCTTTGTTGTCCGTTATATATATATATATTTAGTTTTAGTAAATGCAAATTAAAAATATTGCTTGTATTCTGATATTGAATAAGGGAAATACACGATATTTCCCTATATTATCCAAATTATTACGATACTGACAGTGAGAACCCTGTACTTTAATAGTATAGAGTCAGTCTTTAATCACATTTAAATTAAAAAGTATAGCAGACTATTTTGTATGAGAACAGATTTCATGATATAACTCTTAATTTCATCATTATTATGTTGTAATAATATAAATATATTAGTAAAGGATATTTTAACTTCTTCATAAATATAATATTATTAATAACCAATAATCATTAAATATTCAATTAAAATAACATCACACGCCTCACTATTATTGACATCCTTGATTAAAATGTATGCGTTTGATATTTGAAATGACAAAGTGAAATCTGGTAGATACTGTTAATTTGAAATGTTCTACGCATTAAAAACTGATTTCTTTTTTATTTAGTATGAATTATAACATAACGACGATTAAAATATACTTATGAGTGCTCATGTAAGGTCGACTTCTTCGACTTTAGTAGGAAAATTCTGACTTCGATTTAAAATTATACTAATTACGTTTTAAGCCGTCGATATGATCCCGAAGGTCGGCGAAGAGTATTTGTCTTCCATTCATATTTATCACAGAGTATCCTCGTATCCTCAGTTACCTCTTTTGGATCGTATCTTACACAGTGCATATATGTTATATTTTTTGTTTTCGATCTTTTATAACTCACTTGCCTGCAATGTCGGTTTCATTATAAAATATAGTTCATTAGAAAATGCGTGTTGATATTTGTAAGTAACATTATACATAGTTAAAGTGCATGAAATTCTTTCATTGTGCTTTATATTAATCAAAATCATATTCTTTATATTTATTAAAATTGTATACGATAATGGTGTGTCCTTTTATTGTTATCTTTAGCAGATTCGGCTGAGCGACGGCGGGCGGCAGCGTACACCGCCAGCTTGGAAGGTGAGGGGAGACTCGAGTCGCGCGGCCGTACCAGCGACTCACGGGACTCCGCCGCTGGCAGGGACGCCGACGTAGGCACGGAAGGCAACTTCCGGACCGTGTCATACGGTAAAGGGGAACTACGTGACGCTGTAGACGCTATTGAACCTGATCCGTCCGAGTCCTGAAAGAACATCGCTAGTTTGCAACAGTTTCGTCAATATTCAAAAGGATCCAATATTTTCCCTGATTTGTTGTAATATTGAAATATATATGTTGAAAAACTAACCTTTCTAGCATCTCTGTGTTCGAGTCGGTCATATCTTGTATTCCTGGCAGAGGGCTTACGCGGAGGGCGCGGCAGGGCGGAGGGCGGTGGCGGCAGACTAGAGGAGCGCGTTTGCTGTGAGGCTCGTCCCTGCCGCTCCAGCAACAATGCCTCCTCGCCGCGCCCGTTCCCGCGACCTCCCACTGCCGTGAGCCCGGGGAAGCAGCACAGACCTCGCTACAGATTATGAAGGTCACGTAAAAGGCGATAAGAAAATTTCTGTTATAAATAATTTTAAATAACTATTCTACATTTTACCTACGACCCATTGTTTAGAACTAACCTGATGAAAAATATATCCATCTACCATTTTTAATCACATTTACTGCTAGCTCTACCCTGCGGTATATTTCGTATTGGGACCATGTTATAGTCATGTCAACAAACTTGCCTACAGTTTTCTTCATTTATTGAATGTACTTATATGATAATAAGTTAAAAACCCACTTTTTCAACCTTAATGAATACGCGACCTCTTAACATTTAAAAAAGTCTAGCGAACCCCAAGCCTGTGACGTGTTGATTATGTCACTGATTTGAAAAGCTACGTATTTTATTTTCTTTCTATCGAGACCCATATTGATAATGAACCAGCTCTAGTAGCCAAGCTTTTAACTTCTGATCTAAAGTATGTACTTTGAGATCAAAGTTTGAACTTTATTAAAGGTATAGCCTTGCAATCACGACTGTTCAGAATGGTCTGCACACGTGAGAATTAACTATATCAAAAGCTCCTTTTTGAAAATCAGTTGCCTATACAAAAAAAATATTGAGAAGCTATTAAGTTTTAATAGCTATGACCAGACCAGCTATTAAGTTTTAATAGCTGGTCAATACCTTTTACATTGTTTATGTTCTCGCAAGAAATGCTAAGTCTGCGAACATGCGAATTATTAGTGTCATTTATGTCTCGCTGGTCTTTTGTTTCATTTGAATATTTTATAAGAGCCTTCAATGGAGAGAAAAAGTATTCTGATAGGTTATGGATCAAATTATAAGATTAATTTCTGCGACAAAGTCGAACAAGGCTTCGCGACCCACAGATTGAAAAACACTGATCTAGCCTTTTCAATAAATAGTACATGAATACTTTTTTTTTTTAAATCAGACTGACGTTCCTGAGCTTAGCGACTAGATTAGTAACTATACATAACCTACAGTAACACATTGGTTATAGTAAATGTGTGTGGGTTCACACATGGTAGAAGTGAAACTCAATAATTTAATTTTATTATTTATAACTATCGTTTTCTAATCACAACGATTCTGAAGAAATAACACTTGAAAAGTTTTAAAAAGTATGCTGTATATTATAACTGATAATTGTGGTTATAAAGCATATTATGTACTTAGTTAAATAGAAACAAAAACCTTAGTACTAAACAATAACAGGTCTGTTATTAAGTTAACGAACTGACACAATGGAGCGATACAAACAAACGTGAATACAATTAGTAACTCTTACCTCATTACGGAAGCAGCGCTGAAGAAAGTTGTAACATCACCACTTTAATACGAGCACTCGTCACGCATCACTGGCGATCTTATACAGAAGGTCTGCCTTACTCTTTTTCCTCGAAACGATTAGTTTTACCGATTTCAGAGCATACTAAATATGATTTGTAATAACGTACTGTTTAATGGTATCCTTTATTTAGCGCTCGCATTAAAAATCAGCTGATTATGAACAGCGCGGTTACATCAGTCGTATCAGTGAGCGTCGCGTCACACAATCATGTATCATTATAAAAGCAAAACATTTCGGCGTTAGATTCCCGAAATGAAAACTAATAAGCCTCAGGACCTGTACCTGTGATACCTTGTAATTTTCTTAAATAAACAATTAATAAATAAAATTCGTTCGTCACATTTTCGGGATTCCAACAGGTTGAAAAAAAACAGTGTAAATGTTAATATTTAATAAACTCAAAAAGCCTCTAATATTAGGATTTTTTATTAAAACTACAACAAACAAAACATGATTTTTTATTAATAAACATGCTCCTTCTAAAAATATATCGAGTACAAAACTATCCCAAAATGTCCATTGTATAAACTCGCTATTCGTAAAGCCTCCTTCAGTCGGCTGTTTCGGCAAACACGATATATAATGCACCGAACTATACCATACACATATATACGAGTAATCAGTAAAGACGGATTGTTTACACCATAGTTTTATCTTTCGTTAAAAAAGATAAAAAAGATTAGCAAACCTTTTTCTAACATCTTATTATTAATAATTATCTTCAAAGACTTATATAGATAATCTACAGCAGTAGATACAATCTTAAGTAAAATTACGACTAAAATAAATACGAATAGTTATATAGAAAATCCATCACATTACAGAATTACTAACAAATAGTAATATTTTACAACAGACGAGCAAACAAGTTATTTTTATTCTAACTTTGGCGTGCTTTGTGACCAATCCTTTATAACAACAGATGTCCTCCAGTCATACAAGACAAGCATAATCCTTGGACTTCTCTAAAGTATAAATTAAATATAAAATTAATAATCTTTTAAATATATCTAGGATCATATTAATAATCAATTACAACGACTAGTGGAGTTAATTCCATTTGCATACCACAGAGATTCTTAAAAATCTACATAATTCATATTGGCACCGATATTTTTGTATTTTGTGTTCATATTGTAAGGCTTGCGATTAAGGCACATGGTCAAATGATTTATTTATATTTTTAATCTGTGCAATATATTTTTATTACTGACTATTTTCGATAAATTCTTTAATAGAACTGCATGATTATTATATAAAACAGACTTGGCAGACATTTCATGCTTATATAAGGACCTCAAGTACACATTCACATCTAAATAGGAAACAGCGAACAATTAAGTCGCGATAGAATACAATAGTACAAAATATTACGCGTAAAAAAATAGTGGATTTTCAGAAAGTATATAAATTATATAATAGTTAAATTAAATCCATAAAGTATTATACGATAGACATGATATTTATTATAAAAATTTTGTATTAATTACTGGCCGAATAAGATTCTAAGAACCCAAATTCTTAGTAGTTGATTTTTATAATATTACGGTTAGAAGCTTATTGTTAGACAAAGTAAATCAAAACAATCTAAAACCACACAACACAAAAGCTACACACTATTAACAGTATAATCAGGAATGTTAATGCAACGCTGCAAAACTATTGGAATGTCTGGTTTATTCGTATATTTTTGCTGTACTGACAAATTCATTGAACTTCGCATACAAAACATAACAGAGCGTCGTAGATCATAAGTGATATATTGTTTACGTACGAATGACAAATCTATTTTTGTCTTAAAAAAAAATCTGTTTATTAAGGTAGAGGAGCTGTTTGTAATTCTGGGAGCTTCCTAGTTAAGTTTCAATTTTATTTTATTCGTGTTGGCATGTTTGTGATGCCTACAGGATGTGGGTCTGCAAAATGCCAGAACAGCTGTCCTGGCATTTTACCGCGTACCTAAGATGCTGATTTCACTTTATTAGAACTATTTATAATATGGCGTCTATGCAGTTGTTATCAAAGACAAAAATAAAATATATATATTTTTTTAATTTATGTTACAATTCAAGGATTATTAATAAAAATATCGTAACAGCTTACACGAAATACATGAATATTTACTTCGAGAATCTATTTTGTTTAACAATCGAATCATATAATTTTTGGATTTGTCTCTAATGAATTACTTTCATAATATTGATCTAGTCTATAAACAAAATACATAATTGCAACATGGACATAAGTTTCAAATAAATTTGTACAAAGTAGTATACGATATTACAAACAAGGATTAAACCCGGAGCTTTGATAAATTATAAAGAACATTCTCGTTTTGAATATTTTGTCCTTGTACAGATTTAAATGAGACAATATCATAATCCAATATAACGTATTTTTAACAATTTTCTGTTCGGTGTTTTCTAACCATTAGAGAACGCAGCGATTAATAATTCAAGAAACACTATATTTAGCAAGGATATGAAGTGAAATTAAGTTCTTCTGATTTTTTCATTAGTGTGCTTACATAGTACGTATGCTTTATCTTATTTGAATATCGCCCGAACTCACGTATTGGGAAATGTAGCAGGGCCATATGGGTAATGGTACATCAGATTGTATATGCGTCAGTAGTAGTTGGCATGCGGGCGGGAGTGCGAGGAGTGCGATGAGTGCGAGGAATGCGAGGAGTGCGGAGAGTGCACGTGGGGAGCGTCGGGGAGGAAACTCACGGCGGGCACGGGCGGCCGCTCCAGCCGTGACTCCAGTGCCGCCAACTGCTCCTCCAGTCGGAGCGACGAACTGTCGAATCCGCAACCTGTGCAAATAATTCTAATTCAAATCCTATTACCACATCTTATTGCGAAAAGCACAGTGTGTGCAGACTACTTAACAAAAGTTGCAGGTTCGATGACATACGCCCAAAGACTACATAAGACTAGTAAAATATGGTGTAGTAGACAATGACACATTGACAAATGGAACTTTAATGTAAAACATATTAAGTACTATGTCCACAAACAGAGGGCGCCTGAACTTTGCCTTGATACGGCTATTTGCTGGGTAAATAAGTCGACGTATCGGGTATAATGTAATAATATCGCATGCCGACGATTCAAAATAGACAAGAAAATTTAAATAGTCGACATGAATATTTATTTCCGTCAACATGTGAAACATGCTAATTTCTAAATGTAGTCTCTAGCTGCGGCGCAATATATGGTGACGGGAGGCCGGCTGCAGTGCCCGTGCGGCTCGAGTATTTTAGCTCGCGGGGCCCGACGCAGAGACACGTCCCGAAAATAAAGAAAGGCAGCAGTACCGCTGGCGCTGTCGTTGTGCGGCGAGTAGTTCCGGCGCGCGAGGTGGCGGTAGCGCCCCGCCACGGCCGCCGCGCCCGCCGACACGCCCTCCGCCGACGAGAACGACGCGCCCGACGACAGCCCCACTGCGGACACACGCGCTTACATAAATACTCTGGGCCTGTGTCCCTGCTGCCCATATACATTGACGCCGTAAGAAATTCTCCAACGGGCCCCCAAATTTTAGATCCCGAGAACACGTCGATAGACACACACACACACACACATACACTTGTGGACGGACATACTAATATCACCAGCTAAATTAAAGCTATTTATAGGATACGAGTTCTACAGCAACAAGAAGTGATCGAACAAATTCTACTTCAAAAGTTTTTTTTCATTTACTTTATATTATGGAGAGAAAAATATTTTGTAATATGTATAATGTATATATAAAACATACCGAGTTCTTCGCGACTGGAGTTGTTTCGCAGGGACGCCGCGCTCGTGTGTTTCTGTAGCACCTTTATCATCGCATCGCGCTCGGCCACTTTCGATTCGAGCTCCTTGACTCTGAAATCAAGATAAGTCATTTTTAAATGCGATCATAAGAACAAAAACGTTAGTAATGTCTTTTACTAGAGTTTCTCTTTTTTTTGGTAGCTCGTAAACACTAACCTGCTCTCGAGGTCGGCCACTTTCTTTTGCGCAGAGTGCAGCTCGTCCATGTGTCGAATCTTCTCGCTGCGCGCCTCCGCCATCAACCTCTCCGACTCAGCCGACGTCTTTTCGAGCGCAGCTATTTTAGCATCTCTGCAAATATAAATACGGATCATCACTAGCTGCATGGGACCGCTTAAATAATTATAGAAACGCATTGCTATGCGTTATTTTCAAATTATCGAGAATTACAGGACTTGCGACGTTCGGAGGACTGAATCAAGTCCTCCTAAGTTTTCTGACCAAATTTCAGGCACGCCAAATCTGTCCATGTGATTTACGAGAACTTACGTAACATCTCTGCGTAAACATATATCAGGCCGTCGACGGCTTGACATGCTTCAGAGGCGCACGATCGACACTACGACTCTCTAGCTCGGGTGTGTGTAGAGATTTTGTTGAGATAAATGAGCAACAAGTTTGGGTGACGGACTCGGTTCATCCGCGGACTCACTTGGGTATGGAGGCGGCGGACACGGCGGCCTGGCGCAGCGCCGCCTCCTCGAGGTAGCGCTGCTCCCACTTGGCGCACTCGCCCTCCAGCGCCAGCAGGCGCTCGTCCCGCTCGCGGAGCGCGCGCCGCAGCTCGGGCTCCGCGCCCGCCTCGCCGCACGCGCCGGCCCCCGCGGCGCCCGCGCACGCGCACTCGCGCGACCTGTCGCACGCGCCATCAGTATCACGGAGTCGCCGACTAGCGAACGCGAGACGCGAATAAGGCACGTAAGAAAACTTTATACGGAGGAAGCGCGTACCGAAGCGCCTGCAGCTCGGTCTCCAGCTGCGCGCGCAGCTTGCGCTCCGTGTGCTCGCGCCGGTCGGAGGCCTGCTGCAGCGAGCCCAGCGCGCGCTGCAGGCCCAGCACGCGCTCCACGTACCCGCCCGCGTGCCGGCACTGCCGCACACGGACACATTTCGGTTGGACTCGCGCGAGTCAAACCGTAATGTGGGTGGTTACACAGAACAGTGAACATGAAACTTTATATACGTTAAATATGTTTACTCTTACTGTTTACAATACTTACTGTTTACGATAAATATCGTAAAATTTTCATTATATGAATTCTAAATACTTTTAAGCAAATTGAAGTCACGCAATACAATGAGCTGAAGGCTCGTAATACATACGCTTGATTGATTCGTAACGTCTGTTGTACCAAATCGTTTGTAAAGCATGACGCGAGCGAGAGCTACCTCGTCCTCGAGGCGCACGACGTTGGCCTGCGCGTTGGTGAGCGCGGTGTCGAGTATGTCGATGTGCGTGCGCTGCTCCTGCAGCGTGGCGCGCTGCGCCGCCATCTCGATCTCCTGCCGCTCCTTCGCGCACGCCAGCTCCTTGTCTGCGCACGCGCCGTCGGCCACAAAAACACTTACATTACAGTCGCGTACAAATATTGCATTATACAAATGAGATTTATAATATTAGATTAACTTTCTTTCACGCGCTATACACACTTAGCGAAAATTATTATATTATTAACCATAAAACACCTTGAATAGTCACTGTGGTATTAATTTTTACATTTATTAATAATATCATTATTCTCATTTTAAATCAACCGCTAGAACACAAACTTACTGAGAGAAGTTATATATATAGATATTTTTAAGCATTATCAGCAACAGGAGTCAAGAGTATTAAATAATGGAATAAAAATGTAGTTTTTCTTACAATTTCATTTTTAAACTTCTATGTTCTACAAATCAATAGTCATCAACATCATCAATACAAAGAGTAATATCAACTATCTTTAAAATTTATTGATGGCTTTTAAAGACGCTTACTATCGAACTGACTATAGTAAAATAGCTAGCCCTGTCTAAAATTTCCGTTCTGTTTACATTTATAATATCTAGCTTTAAATTTATTAAATTATAAGTACGAAAATATACTCCATCGCGATTTAATTATTTATTATCTTACTCTGCGTAATTAGTTGCGCGATCAGCATTTCCCTACTCTGCAGCTCCTTACGCAGCGCCTCGCTGCTGCTATCTCCCTCTGCGCGCACGCCTTGGGACAGCAGCTCCACCTGAGATCATAAAATACTTTGTAAAATCACGATACCCCTGTGAGTATGTATACCAAACATATATTTCCGGGTGACATTAAACATCAAAGTCAAAATTTGTTCATAAACGTGACGTTATTTAGGGGAAGGATTAAATATAATAACTATTCTGGATGTCCCCAACATCAAAGACAATGTCGGTACATCGTGCCGTACTTTATCTCTAAGGGCGGGGCCTCTAGGCCCCTAAGTTATAGGGCATGTCTCTTGTGCCACTGGATGATTACGGTTAAGTAGTGAGCAACTCGCCTGCTGCTTGAGCGCGCGGTTGAGGTCGTGCAGACGGCGGCAGTCGGCCTGCAGACGCACGCGCGCGGCGCGCTCGAGGCGCTCGCGGCGCTCGCACGAGCCCACCAGCTCTTCGTGCGCCGAGCGCACCTTTTCCACCTCCTCCTCCAACTTGTATAGCAGGAAAGACTTGATACTCTTTATTTCACTGAATCATTTGGGATTGCTACAAACATCTATAGTAGAATACACGACCGTCGGTTATACTGTGATATACCTCGATGTCACTCGAGATTTGATTTCCGTTGAGAATGGGTATTTGGTATTTGGGTGATGAGGCGACGAAATGATTCAAGATATTTTTACAAGCATTCAATAAGCAGAAGCAATCTACTAACATAAAAACGTATATATTAAATTGGAAATAAATTATTAACCAGAAAAGGTAAAGAAATATATCGCAAGAGTATAGAGCGGAATCGACTCTAATCTGAAAGAACGTTTACAGTTGCAGTTTCAATTTAATTAATACGAAATATAATTCTATTAAAACTACAAAAAAGAATTCCTGTGTCAGTATAATTAAATATTCATACTTTTAATAAAATTTTAATCTAGTATCGTCTAAACAAATATCACTAAAATATAAAGGCAGTAACTTTAACCTATTTTTTTTTTTTTTATTATTCTTTATTGTACAAATAAAACATGTACAGAGGGCGGACTTAACGGTATAACAGCATTTTCTGCCAGCCAACCCAGAATAGTGTAGGAGAGTAGTCAGTAGGGTGTGCACAGAAGTTAAAGAATAATTTTAAAAAATAATACCTATTGTTTGTTCGTTTTGTTTCTTTCATTGCAGATTCATACAACAAAATATAAAACCGATTTATACGTATACTTAATAATAAAAAAGTGCTATATGTTATAGTAATATGTTGCATATTGTTTATAAAAAACGGTAAATTAAAATAAAAAAAAATCTTTATTCAAGTGGGCTCATAAAAGCACTTTTGAATCGTCATGTTACACTGTCGAATTAAATGTAGAGCTACCATAGGTTCGGAAAGTAGATTTCACCGCGAAAAACCGGCAAGTAACTCAGTACATAGTTACCCTTTTCCAACATTTTAATAATAGAGTATATCAGTAACGTACAATTAAACTTTTATATATCCTGCCTAGAAATAAATACTAAGCCATTATCATGATTTACAAAAAAACAAGATAATACTTAATACTCATCAAATTTCATTAAATAGAAATTTAAAGCGTCTTATATCTATTAAAATACTGCCTTTTCGAATCAAAACAACATCGTTCGTATACAATACACGAATGGTCGCTCGAGGCATAATAATACAAACACAAGGTTACGATTTTGTGAATCACAGCAAAAAATAGCAGAAGTAAGTGCAACGCACTTTAACACCGATTTTCATTCAAATCCGATGAGCGACGATACAGAAAGCGCGAAAATAAACATTGCTCATCATCTGAATTAGATTTACGGAGAATCGTACGATCATCCGTATATCTCGGGGTGACCTAATTTTTTTGCAATTTATACGTTCCTAACATTATAGACGGCTTTCAATTTCGATTTTCAAGTAATGACATTTTATAAACAGCAAATTTGCATTCACAGATAAATAATCACTCTAAAAGTAAACACAAAACTGCTTGGTTGTAAAAAGATATACACATAATTTAATTTAAAAAAAAATCCATTTGTAAGAGAGAAATTCAAAATAACATATATTTTATTATTATTTAATTTTATTATTTTATTATAAGGTTATCTGTTTGCTTAAAGGGAAAGGGGGGGGGGTGTATTAATTCTAGCAGATGTATGATATCCTATGTTCTTTTCTGTACTTGATAATGTGAATGCAATTTGTGCCTATCGGTTTGAGTAATTAAGACGTGAAACAAATAAATAAACCGTCCCTCCCCTCCCTCACCCCTCCCTTGTGTTATCATATTAATTAGGATACAGAATCAAACATCTTGTCGCGCATCAGAAAAGCTATCCAACCTGAAATAATATAACAAATGCCATATCATTTCGCAAAACCAAATATAAATGAAATAAGATAAAAACATTGACTTTGATAAAAGTAGTAGCCTAGGTATTTAAAAATATATCCACAGTGAAAGTTGATGTAAATTGACCTTTTTTTAATTATTCCCAAACATACATGATGCATGTGTCACTGGCAGCAGCCCGCTTAATGTTTCTGCTGAGAGCTCGGCGCTAACCTTGTTTTGAAATAAAATTCGACCAACGTCAATTTCACTTTCACATTTTAACCGTGATTACACACGAGGCCTTCGAGACGGAAAATAATTTCTACTCGCATTTACTTTCACGGTAAAAAGTTACTGTGATGAAATAAAGTTCGTATTTAAAAAACCTCCATATACGACTTCGTTTCGTTTACTATCCCAGCATTGCTAAACTGTTGAAATGATTACTTCTCTTTCTCTACTCGCATCGTAATACTAAACAGTATGCCTCATGTTTTCAATTGATCATTACGTATTTACCGTTAAATCCAAGATCGCAAGTGATGTCACGAGGAGTCGGCCAAGGCCTTGCGGGAGGGGATGGCTCACCTTGTCGGTCTTGGCGACGCGCTCGCAGGCGTCGGCCAGCTGGCGCTTGAGCTGGTGATTCTCCGCCGCCAGCGCGTCCAGCACGGCGGCGAAGGCGTCGTCGGGCTCCGCCAGCGAGCCCTCCCCGCCGCTGCACCAGCCGCTGGACTCCGAGCCGCCCGGCGCCGCGCGCACGCCCACGCTGACACACGCACACTTACGAGATTTCGGAGGCACAGCTAATTCTCTAACTCCGATATAATGATCAAGTCATATAATCTAATCAATTCTATTAGCCCGACCGGGATTCGATCTCCCATCCAGTCGAATAACTCTAACAGCATCCCGGGTGCAACAGCAGCGGGATGATAAACAAAGGAGACGGATAAGGTGAGGACTATGATTTTTTTTTTCTCTGGCTTGTATTTGTGCCAAAAAGGCACAGATTAAGGCCTATGATATCGTGCCAGTAAATATGTCACGTGAGTCGGCCCTACTCCGGCCCCAACTCTCGATCGCTCGCAGTGACATACCTGGTCAAATCGGGCTGCGACCGCGACAGGTTAAGTTTCTCCTTGCTCAGCTTGGCCTTGGATGATTTCCCTTTCCGTTCGTCGCGTGGCTTGGAGGGCGCGCGAGGTCGCGGAGAGGCGGGAGGAGGAGACTGCGCCACCTCCTTAGCGAGGTGCTTTAGTACAGACGACTGGTTTAGGAAGTCATCTGGTATCTCGGTTATCTCCTGCCCAATATCAAGGCATAGTTGATTAGAAATTGGACATAATAAATTCAATCTTGTCATGATTAAAATAAATAATAACTATACACCAAATATTTGGTTCAAATCAAATAATATCAATAGAACGTACCTGTACACCATGATCTGGTGGGCTAGTGTAAATCCTCTGACCTCCGACGTCTATATAATTAGCACTTGCCGTTACTGTTTGTTCTTTATGCATTTTAGGTAGAGGTATACCGCTGGGCTTCTTACCCATCTCTGACTTTTTTAATGTGTGGTACGGAGATGATTGGGTATTTGAATGCTTAACTTCACTAGTGGTTCGTTCGTGTTCTCTATCAATTAAAAAAAACAATCATTATTGTCTATTAGTATCTATCTCATACCAGAAGATTCTATGCATTTTGGAGGTTTCTATATAAAACATTATTATATAAGAAGCTGTGTTTTACAATTTCTTTAAAGCAAGTGCTTTAAATTTAGACTAATGATGTTACTAGCGTGAATTTCATATATTTGTTATAATTAATTAATTAAAACTGGCTCCATGTTAACACTTTGCTTACCGAATAGGTGTTGGTCGTGAAGACCATGAGTCATCTTGGTTATGTATTATAAGAGTGTTGTAAGAGGAAGATGATACATCGAGTGAACTACGGTTGCTGTTGCCACCACCCACTGAATCTTTCAGTGAATTTCGATTGCTGCCTGACACATTATCCTGTTACAAGAACATACAAATTTATATTAACAATAACAAAGAACTTTAGTTGCAATTCCTATCTTCCATAGAGAAAGAATACAAAATAGAGTTACAGCGGTGTACTAATAAAGAATCAGTTTGCTGTTTTATTACAAGCTTTTAAGTGTTCAAATTCTGTCAAATCCAGCTCCACACCACCACAACAATTTTGTTACTGTTAACAATGCAATCTAAGAATAAAACAAATTTAAGAATAATAAAAATAAATATGTAATTGTTTTCAATTCATTTTATTTTATTTTTTTAATCTATTTTTTTTTGGGACTTTTTAGCGACAAAGCTAAATGTCAGTCCCATCGTTCCCTTAGTAACAATTCCACCACCAACAACAATAAGAATAAACTATTAATCACAACTTCATTTTATTTAATTATGTATAAACTTTATATTTACTAAAATATTCTTCATCAATGAAGTAATTTCATCATAAGCTTGTGCAGTAATAACAGTATTATTTTTAATTAAAACATTTCACTCGTAAGTTTATTTTAAGAATAAAAATGATAGTAGATATGTAAAGTGTATTATTACCTTAAGGGAATTCCTATTATTGTTATTGTTGTTTGATTGACTCTGATTCTCTTGGCCTTGTGGCTCTACGCGAGCAGTGTGTCTAACGACATACCTTTCTTCTCTGGACAAATTTTCATTTGATGTTGATACATCTGTTTCACTACCGGACAAGCTCTGAGGAAATCCACTCGGCACTGTGGAGTAATTCATATTTATAGTACAATTGTTTTAGTTCATTTTTAACCCTTTGGTGATATTAATTAAAATATATCTTGAAATAGTCAAGAAATATTTTAACTTACCAAAAGCAATATGAAAAGTATATGTTGAAGTGATATATGAAGCATATATGTATTAGTTTTATACTAACAGGATTGCCATATACATTATCACCTAAATTATCAGGCATAATAACCAGAATAACTATATTTTTAAACACTCAAGTAAAATTATTGCATTAATAATTTTCTGAAATAACAATAATACTATAATTTATTCAAAAATTATTCAAATATTTATGTTTAACTAGGAAAGATGAAAATATCATAAAAGACATACTGTTTAACAAATATGTTAGTTAAATAGTTCCAACCAATACAATATTTGGTAATTCAGTAGTGCTAAATAAAATAAACAAGGGCATTCACATAACAACAGCAATGATTCATAAAAGAGGTATGATGTTTCTTCCAATTTAAATAGACAACAATCAAGACTCACCAGTCTGTTTCTGTGTTCTCTGAATGTTATTAGCGAATGAGAGAAAACGACCTGTTGGTCGCATAGATCCCATTTTTGTATTCTGACCTTAAAATCTCAACTAGAAATCATTTCACACGACTTTAACAAATATTATATCATACGTATATAATACTATGATTTCCCCATCTGCAAATAAATTAATACCACCGTGTTTATTAACATCACTCTTATAGATAGAAATAGATTGCAATAAGAAAAACGAGGAATAGACTCATTACGATGTGAATATCGCAGCCATGTAACGTGACTAAAAACAACACGTTTTACCTAAGTATACAAGTTCATTTCTTTAATCAGATTATCAATGAGCTTTTATCACTTGAAGTATAAATGAAAAACAGCAAAACAAAATCGTATTACGTCCTTTACACACATTTAAGGGAATCAAATTGTTTAAAGGGTCAGCCAGCTGTCAACTAAGAAGTATGTTTTTAATTTTGTCTTATTGTCTATTATACAAATATCTATTTGTCAAAATTAATAGCCTGTCAATACCAAAAGCAAAATTATTTTATAAAAATATATGTAAAATAACTTATTATGCATGTACTTTTTAATATCATTATGTATACTCTTATTAATATAAAAATTCACGACGGAATAATAAACCCATTTCCATTAGTATGACGAGATTACTATATGCTAGTAAGGGAAGTTTATGCTATTTAGTCCTAATTTTACAAAGATTAAAATGATCTTATCCTTTAATTTAAATGTAAACCATAATACATTCGTAATTCGAGTAATATACAACCTTAAACAAGACCCTAGAATATATTTTTTAACATAGATAATTAATATTCGCTACTTGCTACCCACTTATTGCTCTTTGAGATAGCCATTTCAGCTGCTCTTCGAATCCTCGATCCTGTCACCTATTAAGTAACAATAATAATTAGGTTTATTACTTTATTATATTATATTACTTACTTATATCCTTGGTGTTCGCGCAGAAGTAACACAGAAAGGAAAGATTGTCACAACTTTTTAATTTGTTAAATGAGAATACTATTTCATCTATAATAAAAAGACATAATTATCTTTGTTTCTTTTGAATACTGTATTTTAATTAGTACCAGAGATATGATGATGTCCTCCTGACCGATTTTGGTTACGGCGGCCAATCTCATGGAAGTCTAGCCAACTGCACAGGGCATGCATATTATAGTACACAAATACAAGTGAACTCTCTATTCCCTCATTCTCATAATCCGATGCGATGGCAAATTCGACACGACCGGAAAGAGAGTACCGGGGTTCCGAGGCACGCTTCGGTGTGCACACTTCCAACTTCCAAACTCTGGATTTTTAATGAGAAATTTTCAAACCAGTAACTCAATAATGTTTTATCGGCCCGACCTGGGAATTGAACCCACGACCTTGGAATCTACATCTTTATACCTAGCCACTAGATAAACCAAGATTGCAATGTGTAATGACAATACTTTCAAAATATTGACAATGACATATGACAATTGAAAATTTAAACTAAACGCAGAAAAATCAGAAAGGTAAATTTTACATATCGGTTACTTAATATTTAAATAGGCTTAATAAATAATTTTGGTTATTCTTTTCAGATAACTTTATATTGTTTACAGTTTCATAAGTTTCCATTTAATAATATCATTAGCGCTTTAAAATGTTACGCAGTATTTTGAAGAGACCCATTTACAATTCTGCTATACAATTATTTAAGTTTTTGTCAATACAAACAGAAAAACCAATAAGGAATAAATATAACGCCAACTGTAAGTGCCTCTTGTAGCTGAAATCTGTTATAAATTTACTTGTTACAATTTACAAAACAAATTAACTGTAACAGGTAAAATTCGTCGCGAGATAATACATGTGGATGTTTTCCGGCAATTTTCAACAAAACAACCCCGTTTTGAAGAAGTAATAGTAGATTATGATTATGTAAAAAAGGCCACAACTAATGAAAACATTTTACTCATTGATGTGAGAGAACCTGACGAAATAAAAGAACTAGGAAAAATTCCAAACAGCGTCAACATTCCATGTACGTACTTTTATGTTAAGTATAAAATATAGTAAAAATATTGAATCACAAAGTATTGAAAATGTTTTAGTAACATTATAATTACAAATAACTTTTTTTATTTTGAACTTTTAGTGGGAAATGTATCTACAGCACTAGGCACCATGACAGAAAAAGAATTTCAAAAATTGTACCAGATTAAGAAACCTTCTGAAGATGCTGAAATAATCTTTTATTGTATGTCTGGAAAGAGGTCTGGTATGGCACAACAGAATGCTTTTAATCTGGGATATAAGAAGTGAGTACTTTAAAAATTTTATTTTGCATTATGAATCATGCTATAGAACATATGCAGTGAAGAGAAAGCAACTAGTTCCACAACTCAGTCAACATATTTGGGACTCGAGTCAAAACCATATTTACATTGTGTGTAAGCCATGCTGCAAAAAAATATAATTGTTTAGCAAGGCTTTCAAGGTCTTTTGTTTTAAATTTCCCAGTTTTCTATTCAAACACAAAGATAAAAAAGTACTCTTTTTTAAATGAAATATGTATCTTTTCTTTACAGTGTGAAAAATTATCTTGGAAGTTGGATAGAATGGTCTAGCAAAATGCAGTAAACGAGCTGCAGCAAGATAGAATATTAACAGCTAGTCCCACATCCAAATTATACTTTTTTGTTATCTATATTGTATTTTTTTTTAATAAAACTAGTCTTCTATGTTTTAATTAATTTATTTCATTGCATTATTATATGTATTTATGATTATAACACATTTATTTTTGTTTACTTGACCAATCATTCCAACTGCCCAGGTAGGTTTTGGATCTGTTAAAACAATCAAATGATTAATACATGCATCTTACTTGGTATAATAACTAATAAGTATAAATTATCTTTAGCCTAATTCAACCATAATATGAAGACTTTTAGTAGTGCACAATATAGTTGATCTATTAGTGATTCACATGAACTATGTAAATTTAAGGTTTGTTTATCTTTATTCATACTTAGATTAGAATAGGCTAAAGATGGCATCATTTAAAGTCATATTACAAAAGAAAGTTAGTTAAAACTTGTATCATAAATAAAGCTATATTATTCAAGAATTGTTTATAGTGCACAATAAAAGAGCTTTTACAAAATCGCATAGAATATGTAAATTTAAGGTTTATTTAACTATATGCCTTCTACAATTGAAATATGTTAAGATTTAAAGTTGGGTTTATGTTATAGTAATATGACTAAAAAAATTGGACACAATTTTATGTGTATACTTTGTATATCCAAGCTTAAGTGCTTTGTCAAGAGCTTCACTGGAACGTCTACCAGATTGACAATAAAATATAAGCTCATCTGAAGAAGATGGCTTAGGCCTTTGAAATTGCTTCTTGAACTCTTCTTCCGACATAGTTATTAATGCATCTTGTACATTGTTTACTAAAAAGATATAATTGTTAATTTAAAATAATATTCATTATAAATATGAGGTATCTTGTTATTAATATTGAGAGTACATGGTATGTTGATGCTAGAAGGTATTTTGCCAGTTGATTTCACCTCTTCTGGACTGCGGACATCAATAATCACCTTCTCAGGTTGATGAATTATTTTTAGCATATCCTCATAGCTGAGAACCCTTTTAGGATCAACCATATTTGAATGACCTGCTTTTGCAAGTAAACAACTGGTGTAAAATTTTCTGTCTGTAATTTTACACAAAATATTATGACATTGGATTGTGTTAAGTTTTATGATTTTAGAAATTTAAAAAATAATTAAATTTAAATTACTAAAACAATGTAAAAGAAACTTTTTTATTAAGTTTGAGATATATTAATTATAAATAATAAAAGTTTGTTAATAAATACTTCTACTTTACGATCCTACACAAAAAAATAAGAGAAAAACACACTTATTGCCAAGTTACAAATATTTATTCCGAAATGTCTAATAATAAATGAGGATGATAGTGGAAGTGACATTATAATTTGTTAAAGAAAGCTTACAGTTGCATAACTTAATATTCTTTAACATTGATGTACTCTGTAAATAAATCAACTACTTTATTTTTACACTAATTTATTTTTAAGTTTGTACTTTTCGTAGTAATAATAATTGCTAGTTGCTTTTAAAATACATACAAACTTATTTAATCATTACCTGTTTAATTATTAGGTTAATACTTCGATTAAATTTTAAGTTATCTATAATCAGTACTTAAGTTTTCACTAAATTTTCAAATAAAAAATAAAGAAAAACAATCCCTTTGTAAGCGGTAAGTAAACCATAGAGTATAGTAAATAGTAATATTGTAATATGTAGTATATAAAACCAAAACGGCACAGTATATACTAAATACTCTATGTTAAAAAACCAAAGTAACCACAATCTTAATTTATTATAACTAAATAAATCTACAGTAGGCCTGTAGTTTTTTCCATATATTATAAAGCATACAATATCAACAAAGAAGTAAAATTAAACAATATCATTAAAAATAAATATGCCTGTACTTATGTATCGTGTTTGAAGATCTAATTCTTCGGCGTAAATAATAATAGTTTTTTATTGCATTAAAATAATTACAATCGAAAAATAATAAGCCTCCTTAATAATAAAATATTAATAATTATAATATAAAGTAAATTCTTTTTTTCACTTCAATTTAAATTTGTAATAAAATGAACATTGTAAAATAAGATAATGTAGGAAGCTGGCTATTTCGAGTGACTTAACGCTTCAAATAAAAATTCACTCAATTATTTTTTCATGACGCGCCAAAAGTAAAATATAACTTCAAAAAACACGGGAGCCTCACGGCTCACTGTGTGACTGTAGTCACATATGATATGTGGCATCTGACATTTCATCTTGGTAATGGTGTGGTTGTCGCAAATCAAATCAAATCAAAATAAACTTTATTCAAGTAGGCTTTTACAAGCACTTTTGAATCGAATTTTACACACTATATTAAGTAAGCTGCCACCGGTTCGGAATGTAGGTTCTGCCGAGACGAACCGGCAAGAAACGCAATAGTTAATCTTTTTGAAAATTAAAAATACAAAGTTATGTTAGCTAAATACAATTAATTGTGTTATATAACATTTATCTTACCTGAAAGTTAGCAAGTATTAGTTTCTGTCACCTATATAATTCTGCATTAAATAATGCTTTTATTATAGATGTATTTTTTACAAATGCTTTGAATTTATGAATTGGCAAAGTTCAAAATATCGGCGGAATTTTATTATAAAAATTGATAACTATCCCCAAAAAGGATTTATTGACTTTCACTTCGGATTCCAGCTTGACCGATTTCAGTCAATGCGGCCAATGGCATGGACTAGCCTACGCAGAACTTATTTTAATGCACAAGTGTGTGTACAAATATATGTGCACTCTCATAGTCCGAAGGGGCAGCAAATCCGACACGACAGAAAAGGACACCGATTCCGATTCACGGGAGTGTAGCTAGTATAAGTGTATTATCTATGGTGTAAACACTTCCAACTTCTAGACCACGGGCTGTTACTGAGATTTTTTCGACGGATAAATCGAATAAATTTTTATTGCCCCGACCTGGGGCTTGAAATTCGTGATCTATGACTTTATAGGCATTAGACTAGGTTGTCGAATTGCTATTTTTACACACCTTACTAATAAAGGTCGGTACCATGAATCATGATCTGAATTCAGACGGCCATAACGAGTAACGGGCGCGCTCATTGCTCAAATCAAATAGCATGTACTTTCCCGACTTACTGTTACACTCTTCCGTCCCTTTTCACTAAATCACCCCCTCTGATCGCAGGAGAGCGAATTGCATGACAAATGATGCACATAAAATATCGTCTGTAACGTGATTCTGTAATTACGGCAACACTGCACAAACAAAAGTTTGTTAAATTGTTACTTTACTACTAATTAGCGGCCTGAATCGCATATTGTTAACTTCAGAAAAGACTTTAAAAACAGCTCCCATAACTTGGAAACTTTTTTATTTTAATTATAGCTTTAAAATAAAAATTCTGTTTATTTTATACATTTAAAAAATGTTTGTTCGCTAGTTTTTGTAAATCTACGAAGTTGTCGGCTAAAATCGATAGTGTCACCGGCTAGAATTGCCCGCTTTTACGATTTTTCAATGCAAATAAATAGCTTTTCAAGTAAATAACTACCAGTCGATTGGCAAAGCTCATACCCAGTCGCTCAGAATTTAACTACGATTACATACAATTTTCTTAATAGATATTTTTCTTCAACTATGTCAACACAAAACTCTAACCTAAACGAAATATCATAAACTATCGAAATTTTCAGTTTATCTCGCGAGGTAGATTATAATCTAAAGGTATTTACAATTCTACGGTGGTATATTTATATATTTATAAATGGTTTATATGAGACGGTTTTTTTGTTGTAATGGCTTACTGAAAAAACTCCCGCCTGCCTGCTTTAAATTGAAATTAACCACAGGACAAGCATGAACTTCATATTCTTGTAAATTATAAACAAACAATATATATTAAACAAATAATAAGAGAGAGTTAACTCTCTGCATATGCTGAAAAAGATATTGCTATTTTTATATATTTAAATAAGTAAATAAATAAAAATAATACTAGAATCTAAGGGCATAGATTTAAATAAATTAAACACAGCACTTTAAAAATAATTTTATTTAGTCATACCATTCCCAAACTTACCTTAATAATAATAAAATGCGAAATTTCATATCAGTCTTAACACTGGCTATAATTGTTTTACTGTAGAAAATTGTGTGTTTTGAGTATTTTCTGGAAATCTATTGTACTATCTTATAAAAAATGTTATAATAAAAAATATATATATTTATACATAATTCACTTACATCTAAATTATCATTAATTTACTATATTGTTCTTATATGTATGTAATATAAAATATAATAATACATAATTGGTAAAATGTTGCATTATCAGCATTTAAGTAAAGTTTATCTTCTGATTTAAACATTTTATCAGAACCTTGAAATTATTAATTGTTTTTTTTTCATTATCATTAATAATAAAAGTAAAAGTTCATTTCTAATTTTATTAATTAGTCTGCTACTTTTTCAAAATATTTCCTCTTTTCAGCTGGATTTGGTATGATCTGAAAAAGAACAGATATTTTTATAAAACTGTTTGTAAGATTAATGCATCATTTGATATTTATATGAATTAATTTTTGTAGTCTAGGCTAATACGAGGAACTATTTCTTAAATTTACACAAAGAGCCAAGTTGAGAGTTTTTCCAATAGGCCTCATAAACCTTTATCAAAATGAGAAACTAAAAAAAATTACTACTATACAACAATAAAAATAGTACTTACAGTATCCTGCCCTGGTTTCCAGCCTGCAGGGCATACCTCACCATGGTTGTCAGTATACTGGAAAGCTTGAACCAATCTCAATGTCTCATCTACTGATCTTCCCACTGGCAAATCATTCATTGTAATCTGTCTCAGAATTCCTTTATCATCAATTATAAATAAGCCTCTCAAAGTGTGCCCCAAATCTTCTAAATATACTCCATAATCTTTAGCAATAGAATGCGTAAGATCGCTAAGGAGAGGTATGTTAATTTTTCCCAGTCCACCCTCTTTACGAGGAGTATTGATCCATGCAAGGTGTGTAAAATGGGAGTCTACAGAGCAAGCCACTACCTCAGTATTAATTTTTTTAAATTCCTCTATCCTTTCAGAGAATGCTAAAATTTCAGTGGGACAAACGAATGTGCTGAAAATAAAAATAATACAACTTTTGTAATACTATTAATAATAAATACAAACTTGCTGGTAAGATAAATATATGTTTATAAACAAAAAATAATTTATAATAACATTTATTAATACTTACAAATCCAATGGATAAAAGAAAAATACTAAATATTTTCCTCTAAAACTTGACAACGAAAGCTGTGTTACTTCTCCGTTTACAATCGCCGTCGCCTCCCACTCAGGAGCCGGTTTTGAGACTAAAACATTAGCGATAGTAACGCGCTTATTATAAATAAATATGAATTCGTAATATTATCGAGTTTCTTCTGGAAACTTACTCATAGCTTTAGTAAATTGTAATTTATGATCAATCTTTCTTGCTCCACCGGGAAAAACATTGCCGCTTCCGAAAGTATAACACGAATCACTTTCAAATATAGTTGAGTTACATGTTGATATATAAAATATTAATAGAATTAAATTTGTGATTATTTTATTCATTATAAAATATTTTAAAACGTTTTAGTAATTATTTTAAATACGAAAACTAACACAGCAACTACTTTTAAATCTAGTGGGCTGTGGAAATGTCAAATATTTAATGTATATGACACGTCTGTGGTTTTTTATGATAAGAAAACTAAAGCTGGACTGATACCAATATACTGATAACGATAAATTATTAACGCCGGATTAAGCTATGTACATACTTAAATATATTAAAAAAAAAAACTAAATATGTATAGTTTTATATTACAAATAATATACTGGGATAAATTAACAATATAATAGAAAACATTTTAGAGTTAACTTAATTTATATCACAGGTTATTATTTTCAAAATAATAAAAACGCAGATAAAAGTCGCTTTAAATAAAATCAACCGATAGAAATCGAAAACTAAATTACTATAGTTTTGATTGCTATCGGTACGAGCAAATGGGCCACCTGATGGTGAGTGGTCACAACCGCCCATACACAATGGTACTGAAAAAATAATAACCAATTCTTACATCGCCAATGCGTCACCAACCTTAGGAACTAAGGTGTTATGTCTCTTGTGCCTGTAGTTACACTAGCTCACTCACCCTTCAAACCGGAACACAGCAATACTGAGTATTGTTGTTTGACGGTGGAATATCTGATGAGTGTGTGGTCCCTACCCCTTAAAAATGAAATTGTTGCTTAAATAATAACACGAATTGCAATTTTTTTATTTGTTAAAGTTGAACGGTACAGTGCTTTTTATTCTATATATATTACATACATTTACTTTTTTACGTTTCATATTAAAGTAAATTAACACTTGAAGGCTAAGTCAAATGAAATCAAAAAGCGCAGTGATGATTGAAAATATTAGTGACCGACCCTTTAAAAAAATTGTTTTCTCCGTCGATTATAGTACCGAAACTATAGAAAAGTAAATAATTCTGCAAAAGTGTAGAATTACTTTATTTATTATTAACATTAATTATATGTGTAATCTATATATATTTTTACTTTATTATATCTGTATTCTATACTGTTTTATTTATTATCTGTTTTGCATCGTTCGCATTCGCAATCGCAGCGAATGTTGTATTTCTACTTTCGTAATATCATTTATTTGTATTTGCTTGAAATAAATTAAAAATGTTTTTGTTATCGTATTTTAAATCATTTTCATAAGTTCGGTTCTTTTCAAGTCCATCGCAACGAGTTGCGGTAAGTGTTTATAGCTTACTTTAAAAGTATCCACTTGTCGTTCATTATGGCGGTCTGATTACATTGAGTTTTATGTTTGGACTTTAAAACATGAAAAAGTTTCGATAAGAAATACTATACTCTGGTGATCTTATTTGACAGTGAATGTTATTAGTGGTACATGTTTTAGATGGACGGACCAGACGAAGGAGTTTTAGATGTGGATTTATTAGCTGACGATGGGTCTGACGACGAATGTGAAGCCCCGCCGTCTTCAGGTACTTGTGGTTAATTTGACATTATAGTTTTTTTTTGAATTAGTTAATTTATAATTACATCTTTCTAAACTAGTCATTAGGATTGAAGTTGAAAATATTATAAGAATTTCTTTTTTTGAAAAGTCCTTAAAACATTGAAGAAATGTTTTAAAATGCTATAAATTAAATAAAGTAAAATTTTGATAGACTTTTATGCAGGCCCAGCTTCCACACCGACGTCATGTGCATCATCACCTCGCGGCGAAGAGCCGGCCTCTCCCCTTGCTGTGGTATCACAGCCAGCGTTCTTTCACCATCAAACATACACTCGTCCATTCTTTACATCAGGCAGAAGAGGACCTGGAAGACCTCGTAAAGAAGGAGCCAAGTTAGCGCGTGAGGGAAAGATAGTGAGACGGTAATAGGAAGTGTATAAATTAATTTTTTAAATCTTAATAATATAAAAAGCTATGATTTACTTAAAAATACACTTTTTTCGTTATAGCTATAGAGGAAATCCAGGTTCAGTAAGAGGAGCTAAACGCCACAGAAGCAGCCGTGATGAAGCTCTTGATGACATGTTGGATGAAGATGACTTTACCATGCCTGCACCTGAGGAACCACCATATACTCCAGAAAAATGGTAAACTACTATTTTCAATTAAATAGCAATGTATATAGAATAATATAGAATTTTACAAATATTTTTATTTACATTATATTTTTAGGCCTGGTAAAGTTTGTGCCTTATGTAATCTAAGTGAGCGCAGTCAACTCGGACAAGGAGAAATGAGGCAGACAGTATGTAACATAGAAGGGGAAGGGAGTTCTACACCAAGTATAAGTAATTCTGGAGGTGCTACACCCACCAGTATTACAACTCCTAACACACCCACTCTTCCTCTCCCTGCAGGGTTGGCTTCACCGCCACCCGAATTGCTAGATATTAATCAGCAGCATCAAGTTCTTCCTCTAAGCAGGCGTCAAAAGGCATTTAACAAGTGCAAGTAAGTATCAATAAATAATAATGAATGAAAGTATAGTTTATTTTTTATAAAACATTAATGTAATTCATAAAATTTTTAGGACCCCACTTTACAACATGGAGCATACCGATGAACTCTCAATCATTGGATTTTCTGAGACACTAGAGTTACCTGCAGTGGTATCCTCAGGAATGTTTTATGTCCATCGTTGTTGCCTTGAGTTCAGTCCTCCATTTCAAGATCAAGTTGCTGCTGCATGTACATCTGATGAGGAAAAGGACCAATTAGAAGAAGCTAGGATTAGAGGAATTGTTACTACAGCTCTTGCTAGAAAATGTGCCTTCTGTCAGAGATATGGGGCAAGCATACCATGCAAGGTAAAATTTTTTGATTATTTATACAAACGGAATAAGATGTTTCATAAAATATTTTTAAACATACTTAATTTTTTTTTTTCAGATGAGTTGTAGTAAATATTTTCATCTGCCTTGTGTTCTGGCATCTGGAGGCTTTATGGATTTTCAAACAAAGTCATCTTTTTGTAAGGATCATTTGTACCAAGCACCACTTGTATGTGAGTATGTTATGCAACAATTTTCCCTTGATGTCATTACTTGCCTTGTGTCGTATTTCCTTATTTACTTAATTTTTTTTTGTATTTCAGGCACAGCAGATATAGACTGCAGAACTTGTCGAACCATCGGGGATATGTCCAATCTTATGACATGCGTTACTTGTGGAGCACATTATCATGGCACTTGTGTAGGACTCAAGCAACTGCCTGGTAAAATATATAAATATAGTATAAGTATAAATATATTTAAAACATATTTATTCATATATTACATTGTACAAAGTTTAATAAAACTAGTAATTTTATTGCACTATTGCAACATATGTGGTATAAATTAAAATTGATCCTAGGTGGCTGACAGTGTAGCACGATGTTGTGGCTCCACAGGTGTACGAGCGGGCTGGTCGTGTCGCGCGTGCCGCGTGTGCCAGGTGTGCCGCGGCGAGGGAGGCGCGGGCGTGGGCGCGGGTGAGGCGCGGGCCGTGGCATGCGAGCACTGCGACAAGCTGTACCACGCCATGTGCCTGCGCCCCGTCATGGCAACGGTGCCTAAATACGGTTGGAAGTGCAAGTGCTGCCGCGTGTGCTCCGACTGCGGCGCGCGCTCGCCCGGCGCCGGCCCCTCGTCCCGCTGGCACGCGCACTACACGGTGTGCGACTCGTGCTACCAGCAGCGTAACAAGGGCTCGTGCTGTCCGTTGTGTCGCCGTGCTTACCGTGCCGCAGCCTACCGCGACATGATCCGCTGCTCGACTTGCCGCAGGTTCGTTATCCTGCCATGTTGATTAATTAAGGTATTTAAATGATGTCTGTTGTGACTTAAAAAAATGTATTTTTTAGATATGTACACGGAATGTGCGACCCGGAAGCGGACCCACAGCAGTATAGGCAGAAGAAGGAACAGAATCCTGGATATGAATATAGTTGCCCTATATGTAAATCTAATATGTTGGCAGGCTCTAAGTCCGGATGTTAGTATAAATATTGTATTACTTTTATAGACTTTATTTGATACTATCTATTATTGCACTATATTGATAACAATAATGTTTATTTAAAGCATTTGAAGAAGACAATATGGCATCGACATCACAGGACTCCTCTTTCGGCGATGATAATGCGCAAGATCAGGATCCACTGGCAATTGAACCAAAGGTATATAATGTTTAAGATATATATAGCTTTTTTCTACTGTATTATTAATAAAGTTTATTATTTTTTCTCAGGCAGATGTAGGTCTTGGAAAAGGCAAACCTTACACCGTTTCCTCGAAAGTAGCGAAAAAAAAGATAGGTGGATATAAACTCAAGGGTGGGTTTCCACCTGCTGGCAAATTGGGTTTCCAAAAGCGTCAAAGGTCTGTTTTGGACTTTGGTCGAAAACGAGGATCTAAACCAAAAATGCGGGGAGTGTTTGGTGTTCCTGGACTTGGCTTACAAAGGCCACAAGCTCCTGATAATAAAACATCTGAAGATGACCCAGGTAATTATTGAATGGAGTAATTTGTTTGTTTTTTCTTTTCATGGAAATGTGGAATCAACATTGTCAAACTGTAATATTTGTAACTGTAAGAATATATTTTGCTAGGCACATTACGAAATGTTATAACATGTGATGTTTTTTCAGGAGTGGAAAACAAACTAGTCTTGTGTTCAAGTAAAGATAAATTTGTACTGACTCAAGACTTATGCGTCATGTGCGGGGCTATCGGTACGGACTCGGAAGGTTGCCTCATAGCGTGCTCGCAGTGCGGCCAAACGTATCACCCCTACTGTGTCAACATTAAGGTATTCGATCTCGTTAAATCGGTACATAGTACGCGGCCGAAGTTCCGACTACACAGTGTCCGTCTGTCGACAGGTGTCGCAAGTGATCGTCAGTCTCGGCTGGCGCTGTCTGGACTGCACGGTGTGCGAGGGCTGCGGATCGCGCGGCGACGAGCCGCTGCTGGTGCTGTGCGACGACTGCGACACGGCCTGGCATACGTACTGCGCGCGGCCCGCGCTGCCGGAGGTGCCGCGCGGCGCCTGGCGCTGTGCGCGGTGTCGCCGCTGTCTCGTGTGCGGCACGCGCGACACGCCGCTCTGGTGCGACAACTACACAGGTCGGTACAGCGAGTCGCGCCCCCCCCGCCGCCTGCCCCCTCTCAGCCGCGCGCTCATGACTGTTGCCTCCGCAGAGTGCTCGCCGTGCGCGTCGCTCGTGATGTGCTGCGTGTGCTCCGAGCCCTACTCCGACGGCGAGCTCATCATCCAGTGCACCGCGTGCTCGCGGTGGCTGCATGCCGCCTGTGACTCTATCCGCGGCGAGGCCGATGCCGAAACCTGCTGTCGGGCCGGGTACGATCTCCGAATTTTATTCTATACTTCTAGAGGATTAGAGATCGCTCTAATCTAATATAATAATAAATGTAATTGACAAATCTATCATAAAAATGATGGTTCGTGCCGGCGCCAGGTACAAGTGCGTGCTGTGCCGCGGGCGCGAGGTGCCGCCGCCGCACGTGGCGCGCGCGGTGCTGCCGGCGGCGGGCGCGGCGGGCGCGGAGGGCGAGGAGCGCGCGCCGGCTCGGCCGCGCCTCACGCCGCTGGCGCTGGGGCTGGCGGGCGAGTACTACGTGGACGACGTGTGCCTGTCGCAACGCGGCGCTCACCACATGAAGCAGCTGGAGGCGGAGATGGGCATCACGCACACGCGCCGCAAGAGGAGGTTCAAGAACGAGAACACTGAGAAAGACGCCGGTGAGATTATATCACTAACTAGGTCATATCTCTGTTAGAATTACTTGATTTTTTATGCTTTGAGATTTTTGTATCGATCTATCTATCGATCTACCTATCGCTTCGGAGAAATTTTATTGAGGAAGATTTCTTGTAAAATTAATAAATTATAATAGAAGCAAGTATCTAACGTCGACTTTTATATGTTGGACGCTGGCATATGGATTAGAAATAATGGCATCTATTGAAACAGTGGTTCAGAATGCAGAAGGAGAGATGGGAGACGACACCAAGCCTGACAGCACTGCTGAAGTGAAAGAGGAACCTGGTAAGATTTCGTTTAAGTATATTTTATAAGCAAAATATAATTCAGATAATATCGTCATTAATTAAATCAAATGACTTAATTCAATACCTTTTTCTAACAGGCTTATTATCGAACACGAATCTGAAAGAAGGCATTTTATGGAATGTTGCAAATGATGGCCCAGTGCCTGAAGGTTTCACCATTTATACCACGGATTCAGGCCTCACTGTGCTGCGCAGAAAACGACAGAGAAATTTGAACAAGCTCGGCATCGGCGGTTTCGTTGTGCGACAAAGACACACGAACGCTAAAGCACAAGCCGATGATGACAAAGAAGGAGACGGAACGCAAGGCTCCGGAGGTAATATTCGTGTGGGCATAATAAAAGCTGTGGGCTACATATAAGTATATAATTTTCACTGTGTTTTTTTAGAGTCACCAAGTAATAAACGTAAACCACGTCGCAAACCTCGTTCAAAACTGATGGAGCAATTTCCTTCTTACATGCAAGAAGCGTTTTTCGGCAAGGATCTTCTCGAACCGACCAAGCCCGCCGTCAGTTCGACAGGCAAGTTACCGACATATAATGTTAATGTTTAAAGATACTTAAGATTATGTGATATAAAGAAGAAGTGACATCGCTACCTCCACCGCCACAGTGTCGCTGGGCGAGGGCGAGGCGGCGCGCGCCACGCCCGACGCGTGCCGCGACGCGCGCGAGCTCGACAACTCCGACAGCGACGCCGACGACGTGCTGGCCGCGCTCTGCGCCTTCAACGACCACGACTGCACCGTCTTCATCACGCTCAACGCGGTACGCCCGGCGCGCCGACAGCAGCCAGTGCTCTCCCGTTGTCTGGTCGCCGGTTGGCTCATGGTTACTATTCGTTATACCGTAGGAGGAGTCGGACCTCTTGCGGACGCTGAAACCGAAGGAGGAGAAGGAGGACGGCCCGAACGCGGCGAGTTCGGATTGCGTGAAGATAAAATCGGAGGCCTCGGAGGAGGGGCATCTGAAGCACACGGAGGACTCCACGGCTCTCAAAAACGCTATTTTGGGCCCGCAGTCGAATGAGCCCGAGCAGGCTCCACCCGAAAATCCTGCGCACGTTCCCAAGACTGAAACTATTAGTACTGGTAAATTATGTTTAACATATTTTTCATGTTACTCGATAAGCAATGTTACAATTAAAAGGGCTACGAACTGCACTCATTCATCTACATTATATTTGACTACCCATTATATTTGATGTGAAAAATGAAGGAGTTATTGCTACTAATAATTATGAACACAGATACGGGCGGCTCGTCGCAGTCATCGACCATCTCTCCGAAGGACGAGCTGTCTCTACTGGGCGTGAACCTGGATGCGATGGTGCGCGACTCGCTACCCGACATGGACAGTAACGACGTCGACGAGATCTTCAAGGGTGTGCTCACCGACGACTCGCAGGTAATTTATATGAACAGCATGAGTATGGGAAGGTATTATTCCACCATGCTGCTTCGAGCGTAGTTCGAGCACTGTTGTAACTATTTTTTGTCCAGGAATCACAGGAATCATCAGTATCCTACGTCAACTCCATGGCGGGTACGCCGTACTCGCAACAGCGACAACAGCTACAGAGTCCCATGGAGTATACCTCACCTTATCATACCGAATTCGGAAGCAAGTGAGTGTGGTTGAAGTTGTATCAGAATAATAAATGTCCGAGTTGTTCATATGAGTAATCCAGTAACCGTTACAAACACAAACGTATGCGTAATACACGACCGTGTCGGCCCGCAGCAGCTCGCTGAGCCCGCTGTACGGCGAGGGCGCGGCGGGCGCGTGGGCCGAGCAGCCCGCGCCGCCGCCCTCCTACAACCAGCGCAGCGCCGACAAGATGCGCGCCGACGAGAGTGAGTCTCCATCACCGCGTCCCACATTCTTTCGACGTCATTCGTTGATTTCTTGACTCGGAACTCTGTCCCTCCTCGCATCGCCTTAAAAATATGCTATGTCAGGTCTCGGCTCCGCGGCGACGATTTCTGCCGTTCTCTATGCCAACACTAACCATCCCGAGTGGAAGACCGAGTTCCCGAACTGGGTGGATCGCTGCAAGCAGATTCTCAAGAAATGGCGCGCCCTGCCCTCCGAGCAGAAGGCGCCGTACTTGCAGCGCGCCAGAGACAACCGCAGCGCCATTCGCATGAAGAAGGCGCAGCAGGTACGTGCCGCTCCGCCCGCGTGTGTGCTAACCACTACTCACTGTGTTGTACTCACCGCCGTGTGCCGTGTGCTGCTCCGGCTCGGACCTCCCACCCCGCTCCCCGCTCCCCGCTCCCCGCCCCCAACTGCCACCGAGCTTATAAATACTTGTCTGTTCTATTACTAATTTTAATATTTGATACATTTTGAGAAGTCAAATGAACTAATTTTACTTTTTATCTAAACAGTCATTGGTCGACGACAGCCGATGACGATGATAGGCGTCCTATAATCGTAGATAGGTAAATCTACCTAATCTGTCTTTTAGAAAATGGCGCATATTTTCTTCTAGTTTAATAATTTACATTTCGCTGGCAAATATTTATTGGTTGGACTCACTGTTATCGTAACTTAATGGGGATTTTATATGACATATAATTAATTGAATAGTATCTCTTGTTTAAAAATCTTAGTAATAGAAAAGATTATAATTGTTGACAATGTTCCCATGACTAAATAAATTTGAAATATATTACTTGACTTACTACTATATATAATGTATGTTATAGAAGTCTGTGCTATGTAATATTAATAGTATTATGAGCACAAAATGCTTTATATGCATCACGAACTTATGATTGTATAGTGGGCTGTAGACTCTGTCGCTTGCGAAACTAGACAAGCTGTAAATATAAAGCTCTTGATATTTAAAATTACTATTTACCGGTAAACATTGTATCGAATAACAATAATTTAAATAGTCAATAATTAAAATATTAATTAGAATACAAACATTTTCTTTGAACCGACTTAATACTGGTCATATGGGGTTAAAAATAAGTTTTTAGAACAACATAGATCTTCAAAATTTTTCTACTAATTCCTAACAACTTCTTAATATGTAATTGGTAATATTTCCTAACAAAAAATTAGATCAAATGAGATCTACAGCACACTAATTGTAATTAGTATATGATAATCATTATATTGTAATCATATATATTTTATTATAAGTGCCAGTATTGCACTTGCATTTTGTTATTTCTCTGTAAAAATAATCATAATAAGCAAAAAATTTTCTAAATCTGCAGTAACTGAATTGTTTATTGTTAAATTAATGAGAATACAGTTCGACTATGTAATCTCTGGAGATTCAACTTTTGATGTTAACCCTGTTGTAAAATATTGTCGATTTTATTTTCAACATATAAAATTTCAATCTCATCATCGAAGTCGACAATATCTCATACGTTTCTCGCTTAGCATTCTATGATGACCGTCTCCGTACACGAAAGGCACAAAATTCAGAGCGCTCGTTGCACAAGCGTAAAAATTTTCGAAGTCGTCATGGTAGGAGTCTAAGACGGGACGTACTAAGCGTTGGTTGGGGCGGCAGAGCTCGAGCGGCGCTGCGGACACGGAGGGCGGGCGCTCCCCCGCGGGGGCGCCGCCGCCGGCCGCGCCAAGCACCCCCAGCGCCTCGCCCGTCGCGGTCGCCGCGCCCGCCACCAGCGCCCCGCCGGCCGCCAGCGCGCCCGCGGCCGTCGGCGCGGCGAGCGGCGCGCCGAGCGGCACGGTTCGCGCGCCCAACGTGACGGTGACGGCGGGCGGGCTCCTGGAGGCGGACGCGCACATCCGCGTGCTCACCCCCTCCGAGATCATGCGCACGCTGCCGCGCCTCGCGCCCCCACCCGCGCACCTCGCGCACCTCGCGCACCTCCCGCACCTCGCCCACCTCGCGCCATACACGGTACTCACTACGAGCGCTCGCATATGCACGCACCCGTACACCGTTCCGCTCTTTCTATGCCTGGATGATGATCTGTCGAATCCTACTTAACGCGACACTATAATTTGTTTTCAATTTAAAGATTATTAAGTACATTTTTATTTCTTTTGCTTCTGTTTTCATTGTTAAGGAAGTGAGCCTAGTGAACGACACCTTTAATAAGCAATTTTATAACCCTTATATAACATGAAGGTTATCTTTTAATTATATAAACAGACTCCACATTATTTACTAAAACTACAAACATTAAAATATTTATTTATGTGTAAAGAAATATCACTTATGGTTGTTATTTCTTAACCTCACTAGTCTCCTAGAACACTACACTACCACATGTACTGTCACACACAATACCATTTAAGTGTGTATGCGAGTTGCTTTCCGGACATTGTTGGGTGATCCTTCGCGCTATCTTCGTTATTCGTTATAATATTAGTTAATTCATTTCTAAATTTTGATTTCACCCAACAAACTTTGGCTGTTTAATGGCGTTGTAAGCTGTGTGATTATTTTTTTAAATTTTCTTTTAGCTTATTTTTTTTTAATTCGAGGACAAAACTCTCAAAACGCCTCCCGGACTCGCGTCCTCTGTATCCGTAACGTTGTTTATTTTAATTTACGCTTTGTCTTGGTAGTGTTGGCTTTAACATTGGATTTTGGTGGCTGGTACTGGTGTGCTAACAATTCTAACCTATTTTTATATGTAGACCAACATTTTGTTGCAATTTTTATGCTCATGAAATTTTGTAAATTAGACCTAAGTTTACAGGTAATAGCGTAACGTAAATGATAAGACTAATGAAGATTTCTTTTTCGTAGTTTATAAGTTGTATATTTTTTTTTTATAAAAAAAAAAACAATATTTCATATTTAGTTTAATAATTCATTAACTGCGTAACCTTAATTTGAATAATATATTAATTATTTATATTACTAATTCACAGATAATGTAACTTAAAATGAAGAATTAACTAGCATGTTAATACAGTTCTAAATATAAAAAATAATTTGTTCATATTAACCGTCATGATATATTATTTAAAGAGATTCATAAATATGTAAATCTAGAACTTTATCGCACTACAAAGATGTACAGTTTTGTAATTATTTTGCATGTAATTGTTGGTAGCAAATTTATTTTAAATAAGTTTTAAGATTTGGCACGGCAATTCTTTAGCATTGAGTTTCGATTTAAAAATGTATTTTATTATTTGAATGTCCTTTAGATGTATTTTTGTTATGATTGGAAATAAATTATTTTGCATATCATGTTAAACTAACATTAATGCTTTAGATATGTAATATACAAACTACTAGTTAAATTGAAATTAGCCTTTCCGCAGACTCAGTTCAGTGGAGGTTCTAAATAAACTTTACTAAAATTTAAGCAGTACCTCATCTTCGAGGTGGCGGTTGCCTCGTTTTCCGAGAGCTCGCACGGGACTAACGCTTCGGTGTCGGCTGCAGGAGCAGGAGCGCGCGTGCAGCCAGCAGCGCAGCGCGCGCGAGGCCGAGCAGGAGCGCCAGTGGAAGCAGCTGCAGCAGATGCGCCAGCAGCAGACGCAGCAGCAGCAGCAGATCATACACGACCAGAGGATACAAGGTATCTCTACATTACGAGCCGTCTCGACGATTAAATAATATCATATGACGAGTAACGTTAACGATTCAAGTTCGAATAAAATATAAAAAGTAAAAAAGTGTGAAAGTCGAGTAGAGCGAGTGTCGAGTCCACAAGTTGTAATATAATCAGCATGTAGCGTGTACCGTTGAAGCAGCGATGCAGCGCATGCGCGGCGCGGAGGGCTCCCCGCCGCCCGCGCCCGCGCCCGCCGCCGCGCCCGACGCGCCGCGCGCCGCCTTCCCCGCGCAGCGCTTCCCGCTCTACGCCACCAGCGACGACATCAACCGCCAGCTGCGCGACCTGCTGCAGAGGCACCCCGACAAGATGTGGCCGCCGCGTGAGTCCCCCGTCTCGTGCTTCGACTCGTGTGCCGTGCCGACCGCTGACGGCGTCTCTCGTCCCGCAGAGTCGTCGGGCGAGGAGGGCGCGGAGGGCGGCGCGTTCCGGTCGCCGCTGCCGGTGTCGGTGCGCGCGCGCGTGCCGGCCGGCGCGCCCGTTCCGCCGCAGCATCGCACGGATCACGGTCAGTACTCATCGATTTTGTGTATTCTCTTCAGTCGCTCGTTGTTTGTTACGTAGTTTTTCGTCACCGGTTGCATTGATACGTGTTACGCACCATTAATAAATTTTGTGAAACTTTTCATTATAGTGATAATTCAAAATCGCCTCGTGACCGCCGATAACGCTCAGATGCAACAGATCATTGGAACTCCCAACGCCACACAAATGATGGAGCAAAAACAAATGACTGCGTCACATGGAAACGGTTCGAATAAAAACTATTATATTGGTTAAATTTTTGTTTGGCTTATATTCTTTAATTTAATTATAATTGACTGACTAATTTATTCTACCTCCTCATTCGTTCTTCAAGTTGACTCGAGACATAATCGACTTGATTTTATTGTGGAGAATAGTAATAGGTATCCAATTTTATGAATCATTTGGCTCGCTTAACAAAGTAAATTCTTTGTTTATTTTAAAGGCTAAATGTATTAAATAATTTACCAACAAATGCATTCACTAAGAATTTTTTTTTTAAACGGGATCGATGTTATGTGTATCTAATAATGCGTAATATATTTGTAGTATCGAATATGGATAAGCAAGAGACTGGAGCCGATCAAGGAACCGATGAAATGGATATCGGTGATATGGATAAACTCGAACAAGACACGGGAAACATAGGGGAGGTAGAGTATTACTTAATACTATTCAAATAAATTATTCTCTTGTACTCGATGATACGTAGGCTAGAAAAATATTTGAATGGATATGGCATAAAGTGGGATACGTCCGCAGGTGGACATCCTGACGGGGCTGGGCGGCGAGGACGACGAGGAGCTGCTGGAGTCGCTGACGGCGGAGATCGGCGAGCAGTTCAACATCCTGGAGTACGCCGACCCCGAGCTGGCGGCGCTGGGCGACGAGCACCTGCTGGACGGGCTCGACCTGCCCGACGACGTGCCCGAGCGCCTCGAGCGACACGCCAAGCGCACGCCCGAGTACGTGCTCATCCGCTATCTCGCCCCTACTCCGAGACATTCATTTTCTTACACTCAGTATTTATTGTCACACTAACGTTAAACCTACAGGGATGAATCCGATCACAAGACGGATAATAAGATGGACAGCGAGTTGCAGAAGGCGGTGAAAAATATAGAATCCACGAATTCGGAGGTTAAACCGGAATTGACTAAAGTGAAATCCGAATTTCAAGATACCAAACCCGAAGCGCCGGTGACGAGCGTTGGGCAGATGTTCCAGGACGGTATTCAGAGAGTTATCTCGCAGAATCATCAGATGTCTTTACAGGTTAGATGCGAATGAAAGGTGAAATTATATTTACTTTCGAAATTATTTATATGATTAATAGTTACTTTTTATATCTGATCATTACTTTATCGAAATATACACATTGTATACAGTATACATAGTTTATTTGTAATTGAATCAATACAATCCGTTTGGTTGTCTATAGTCGGCGATGCAGGCCGTGAAAGCAGAGGTGAAAGCGGAAGGCGATGAAGTCAAGACGGAAAATGATTGGCCGCGTCCCGTTTTCTCCAATATGTTCGGCTTGCAACTTCAACAACAGGTAGTGATTTTATATTAATTCATATAGCCTATATTTTCCAAAACTAAAGGGTAAAGATAAATAAACTTCAATTCTATTTTATTTATAGTGTAACATAATTCCACTTAACTACCTACATCCACATTTATCGCTATATCAAAACGCGATTTTTTAGTGTCTCCATTTTGTTTTTGATAATATATATTTTTTGTTATTATCATGATAATTATTTTTTTGCAATTTTCTAGCAACAAGCCCAAGCGGTTCGCCCGAGCCCGCAGAACGCACCGGTCGTGCAGCGGCCGCAGTTCCTCGGACAACACGTGCAGTTCGCGCAGGTAGGCGCCGCTCCCGGCGAGGCGAGGCGAGGCGGTACGTTTGCGAGTGGTTACGAGCGCGGCTGTGTGCAGGGCGGCGCACAGAGCATCGTGAGCGCCATGACGGCGCAGGTGGCGGCGGCGCTGGCGGCGGGCCGCGCCATCGCGCCCGGCACGCGCCTGCTGGGGGCCGACGGCGCCGTGGGCGTCGTGCGCCACGACCGCTCCGTGGCGCTCACCGCGCTGCCGCACTCGGGTGCGCTACTTTAAATATTTATTCATCAGTACTGCTCCAAATGGTCTAAATAAAAATATTTATCGATTTCAAATATTAAAAATCACCGCGTTTTGTGGTACTTAATTTATATTTAAATAAATTCATTCTTGGCGGTGATGGAGAACCCCTATGCATGTATCAGATGAAATTCTGCCATGTGTCGAATAATCTCCAAATTGTGAGAGGTGTAAAATCTGTTGTTTTATTTTTTTTAATTGCATTCTGCAATGTTTCGAGCACGAAAATACAAACAAACAATACCACTCAACATAACATTAACAATATGTAAACGTGTATGTCGGCATAGCTCGCAACATGGTATCGGGTGCGGCGGGCGCTCGGCAACTCGCGCCGCCCACGATGCGCCCCGACACGCCCCTCGCGGTCTCCTCTCTCGCCGGTAACGACATTAACCCTATTATGCACGGCGCCGTCCGATATCCTACCCGAATGCGAAGTAACGTGCTGGCATTGCGTTGCAGCGGGCCCGGCGGGCGCGGCGGGCGCGGCGGGCGCGGTGCGCAGCGCGCCGCCGCCGTACCCCGGCCTGCGCGCGCCGCCGCCGCCGCCCTACCCGCAGCTGCAGGTGCGTACCCTCCCGCCCTCGGTCGATACGAGATCAATATTTGAATCGAAAACTTAACCGATATCTTATTCGATTCGGATTCGACCGAAAGCTATCTTTTAACATTTTCCTAGAAGTTAATCGATTTAATTTCTTTTAGTTTATATTGAACTAATAATGCATTATTATAAAGTACTAAATTAATCTGCATTGGAGGATTTTGGATATTTTTTTTGCATGTTGTAATATTTCTCCTCTAAATGTTTTCGATATGAATTCGTTTCGACTTGAAGTATTTTAGATTGATCGTGGAACGAAACGAATTCGCGGCTTTAAATGTATGCTATTGAAGCTGTGGGTCATATTTATTTATTTTTATATAAAAATATTTAAATATGAACGAGTAACCGATCGTATTATCGCTTCGATTATGACCGCATTGCAACATAATGTTATTTGTATCTAAAGTTAATCGGACGTATCTGAGCAATATTAATTCATCCATTCATGCGTCCACAAGGTGATGGTTCAGTAAAAATTGTACGAATAAAAAGTAGCTTGTTAATTCATAACAAGCTTCAGAAACTAATATTGCATGGGTACATACCACGAGCCTCGTTCTCATACAAGGTAACCGTTTCGATTCGCTCGCATCGCGTAATCGAGACGTAGTTATATCGAGATCACCGTGCCAGCACTGAATGTGCCAAGTACCGTAATTAGTACGAGGGTAGTACGAAAGCGAGGTGACGCGTAGAGCGGAGGATGTGCGGCGATGTCGATACGGCGTGTTGTTGCATGTGGGTGATTGGTTGTCCGGCAGGCGCCCTTTGACGCGGACGCGTGGGGCGACTGGCTGCACCGCCGCCCGCTGCTACTGCAGGTACCGGCGCTCCCACTGCCCCTCTATCTGCACTTTGCACTCTTCCAGAACACCTAGCCTACTAATTGAAGTATCACTTGTGATACGACTTTAGATTACTTTCATGTAACACGCATGATCGAATTCCCATTATTATACCTTTCTTCGTAAAGCAAGTATTATCTCACGAAACGAGACTTTATTTGTGACTCGATTCTATAGCGTCTGAGTTTGTAGGATTCCTCTTACCACAGCAAAGTTATTCTAGAAAGTTCCTGCAACCTATGGTTCAATGTTCCGGAAAAAAGCCTATGTCTAAGTATGATAAAATAATTCCACTTAGAGGGCCTTGTCACCACTAATCACCTCGTAGTTAGTGCTTTTTCTTTGCTTGCTCGCTACACGCATGCGTACTGACTAACCTTTGTTCCTTTTCAGCATCCTAACATATCACTAATATAAGAAAAAAATGTATTACTAAAATAAAAACTAAAATGTTACACAGATTTATACAATATTATTTTTTACTACTTTGCTTAAGTCAAAGGAGGTGGAGGACATTTTTGTACGGTTTGGGTCATAGTGAATGTCCATATATCGAATCATGTAATAAGAAAAAGCATTAACAGAATACATTTTAATGTGAATTTTAAATTCATTTATTGAAATTGTATATAAAAATTTGTCACGCGTTTACTAGGAAAACTTGTCATTTCAATTGTAATGTAACACGTAACTGTATTTTGGATACGTAATTAATATCTGCCTATTTACCGAAGCTAGTAAGTTTGTTGTACACGAATACGATATTTTATCAAAGTGATTTTATACTTAGAAGGAAAATATTTTATACTTCACTATTTATATTCTATGTAACATTGTAAAATGAATAATTTTAGTTTTATATAACACGAACATTCACACAGCCTTAATTTACTTTTTATTATTTTGCCATAGATAAATTTATTACGTAAACTTGGCACCGTGTGTAGTATTAGACCTTGTCAGCCTTTATCTATTAAATTGCACTTACCCCTTAGTTTTGATTACATTTTATGTGATTTACGTGGCGTCCAATTATTTATCGTATTAAATTATTTTTTAAATATATATTTCGAATGGGATAAAATTAAAATTTATACATTTGCTTTTGTAACCGTCATTGAAACGTTATACAATTAATGCATCGCTCACTCAACGAGTTACCTTCCATTAAACGGATGAGATAAAAGAGACGCGCATAAGATCGCGACCGACGATAGTAAAATCGATGGTCGGCGTGCGTCGAGGAGCGATGTGAAAACAGACATTTAACCGTCAGAACGTAAACCAGGAGCAACCGTTGCTTCTGGAGGAGCTGTTGGAGCAAGAAAAGCGCGAGCAGGAGCGCGAAGGTGGAGAATGGGGCAGCTCGGCGGGCGTGGGGGGCATGGCGGTGGGCGGGGCCGGGCCGCCCGCGCCGCCCCCCGCGCCGCCGCCGTCGGTGCCGCTGTTCTCGGCCGCGCCGCCGCCTGCGCCGCCGCTGCCGCCCGAGCGCGCCGCCTCTGAGGCCGACCACCATGCGCGCCTGCTGTACGAACAGTGGCTCAAGCAGTACAACACGTTCGCGGCCGACCAACTGCGGTACTACGAGCAGGAGGTGCAGAAACTTCGCAAGATCCGCAAGGTGAGTGCCCGTAGTGAGCTTCTGTGTTCGTGCGCTTCGTAGTCGCGTGTTTGCGTCCTCCAGTCCGCGGTTAATCTTTTTATTTCAGGTATCTCTTCGGGAGCGGGCACCTGTGCTAACCGAATGTCTATGTGTACTAACGGGGTGCTAGAGTAGAGAGTTTTGGTTTTCTTCCGTTACACTTCATATGTTCTGATTTCAGTCGCTGAATAGTAAGCAGCGTCAATTGAGAAAATCCGGAAATGAATTAATGCCGAATGATGCCGCCGAATTACAAAGAGTTTCGACCGAGCAACAGGCGCTTCAAAAACACTTAGAAGCTGCTAGAAAACAGGCTAGACAGCATAGCATGCTTATTCAGGTAAGTTCTTAAAAAAAGTTGTTTACTCATTTTATGAATTAAGTGTTGGTACATAAATTCAAATCTGTTCTTAGGAATATGAAACAAAGCAACGTCAACAAAACCCTCAACTAGCCCAGCAGACGGTGATAAACCAACAACAGTTGAATAATCAGACTGTATTTGCACAGAATCAGAATATTAACCAAACGCAACAACTGCAACAACAGACAATTAATCGGCCTATGCAAATAGGCCTTCAGGGATCTACAATTCAACAACAAACATTAATTCGAACCCAGCAAACGATTCTGGGTTCCGATGGTCAACCATTGTCTCAACAAAGAATAGGCTTGGTGACCTCTCCGCTCAACGCTCAAAGCAGGATCCTGCAAGGCGGACGTACGTTGGTCATAGAGCAGGCCGGAGCGCCGCAACAACAATTAGTTCGTCAGTTGTCAGGTGTACAGGATAGGCCGCAGTCTGTCGGCGGGATAGTACAGTTTGGGCAGCAACAGCTATCTGGCGTGAGAAACTCAATGCCGGCGGGAGGTCAGACGCCTCGCCCAGGAGGAACGCGACCAGCTATGTCTCCGCTACATGTACAATCTCCTCATTCTCAATCTCCCCATCATTCGATTGCTCCTCAATCACCCTTACACCCTATGCAAAGTCCAATGCAATCACCTTTGCATTCCCAACAGTCTCCGTTACATCACACTTCGCAATCTCCTTTACATCCATCTACTCAATCTCCACTTCATACTCAACAATCGCCGATGCATTCCCAGCAGTCACCGATGCACGTTCAACAAACATCTAGTATGACCCAACAGAGTCCGATGCATCCACAACAAAGTCCAATGCATCCGCAACAGTCGCCAATACATCAACAGTCGCCTATGCACCCACAGAATCAAATGTCAACGCAACATTCTCCAATGCATCCACAGCAGAGTCCAATGCATCCTCAACAGACTTCGATGCATCCACAACAAAGTCCGATGCATCCCCAACAGAGTCCAATGCATCCACAACAGAGTCCGATGCATCCTCAACAAAGTCCGATGCACTCTCAGCAATCTCCGATGCATTTACAA